>NW_019402135.1:40389-84234 GCF_000591075.1 Eurytemora carolleeae
GGGGGGGGGTCAATCTTGTGGGACAATATTCTGTCAACCTGGAAAATATGAGAAAAGTCGTCTTCTTTGTTACGAGTCCGCGAAAACATGAAATGTTTTTACGCGACTGCAAGTAGGAGAAAAGTAAAGAAATAAAGTAAAGTCTTTGCCAAAAACTCATTATAATCAAAGTTTGAAATATCTAAGGTTTACACTATCAGGTTGCAAATATATAGAGATTATAAAAATTGAGTTTGTGGCAAAGACTTAATTCCATCGATACCCTTTATATATTAGAATTTCAAAAAGTTTTTTTTTCTTTGCCAGCAAGGGACTGCCTTAAAACATGGTTTAATTTGTATCGATATTTCATCAGATTTTAAGATAAATGGTGAAATATCAATGGAAACTATAGACATTTTTTTAACTGATGAATTCTGGATGTTTGCTGGATAATGAGTGCTCAGTTTTAAGTAAAATCTGTTTTCAAAGGGGTTAAAAGTTACAGGATGTCCCGCGAAACATGACAGTAGCAAGATGTATTAAAGGTCGTATTTGATCTTGGAATTAGTTTGCGGCATTTATTCGTAAACTTAATCCAATTAGTAAAATTCTAGAGTTAATAGTCACAAAGTACCCCCAGTCTTGGCATTTCCAAAATGTGGTCTGCCTTTTTTGTGCTTTCATTATTACCGAAGATATGAAACATGTCGTTTCAATTTCAAAATCTGTTATCTTATTTAATAAAATTAAAATCTGAACGAAATTCTTAATATCAACGGTAATATTGACAGCAAAAAAAAGGCAGACCACATTTTAGAAATGCCAGGACTGGGAGAATGTTGTGGTTATTGTTTCAAGAATAATGTGAAAAGGTTGAATGTAACAAATAAATTAAAAGTTCAAAGACGACTTTCAAGTCATCTTGCTACTGTAATGTTTCCATGGCACACCCTGTATATCCGCTTATTGGAGCTTATTTGTGAGAATAAAGAATAATAACAGGAATTTTAATCAACGTTATCAGCTATAATTATAAACCTTTATGTAATTACTTCTTATGAAATAAACGTACATAGAGACCTCTTTTTTCTTTTCAACCTAAATTGGTTGATTTCAGAGGAAAGTGTACAAATAATTTTTGTAGATTAAAAAAAAAAGTTTAAAAAGTAAAATTACTATGCTTTTGCCTTTTATTTTGAACCAAAACTAAATGTGTAAAATGTTGAATAGTCAAACGCTTTTTACAAGTCAAAACAAACAAATTTCAAATTAAATCATAAATGACTTTTTAGACCAATTTCGTTATAAATATCTTTCATTTTTCTTTAGGATGACTTGTGAATTTATTCATCAGAGACAATTAGAAGTAATGAGGAGAAGTGATTGATTGATAACGAAAATAATAAAAATTTAAGGGAGTGTACGTGGAAAATTAAAGGGGGTATAGGCATGGCGTCGTTCCTGAGGAACGATTGTTCTTTCACGAGAAAGTACAAAATTATCAAAAACGATCTCATCGTTCCAAGAAAAAGAACAAACATCTAGAACGATTATTAACAGAACTAATGTGGAACGAACGGAAATTTCTTTAAAAGAACGTTCAAATTAGGAACACCTTCTTATTATCAGGAACGCTTTCCAAGTCATATTTTGAATCAGGAAAGTGCAGGGGCGTACGATGAGGGGGCCTGGGTGCATCGATCAAGCATTGGATTAATAACCATATTTACCATTTTGAAAACTGATTATTTTCATTTGTGGTTTCTTTACAAAAGGTACATCTGACATGCCATTCTATAAATGGAGGGTCACTTGAACATAGCCATATATATATTCCATTTAAGTATAATTACATCTTATAAAAAAAAACTAAAAAATCTCACTTTTTCCCTTTACTAAAAAAGTTTTTATTCAGTGTAAATATAGATTTATTTAAATAATAAATCCTATGAAAATATAAATATTTTAAAAACGTTTCCATCTCTATTTTTCACCCCTTAAAGCTCATATACAATAGTATTAAGAGGGAGTGTCGGATGAGTCCACTTAAGAAAATTACATAAATAATTTATTTACACTTTGATTGGAACCGTTCTCGACTAAGAACACAAAGAACGGAGTGGAACGGGATGGATCGTTATCGATTAAGAACACCAAGAACAGAACGGAACAGAATGTGGATGGAATGATTTGAAGTAGAACAAACAATGACGATACGATCTAGAGCGAAACGGAACGATTTAAAAAAAAAGTCGGAACGTGCCCCAGCCCTAGGTATAGGCTTACGTCGAAAAATATTCGATGGTGATTGCTATAACTAATCTTACTTCTATCTGTTTTGTCTATAAGGAGAAAATTGTTAAAAACATCTCATACCGAAGAACATAGCTTCGATACAAATTCAGAAAGTTGCAATATTCGACTTGGATCGTAAACAAATCAATTTAATTCCAAACAAATCATTCAGATATTACAAACTATACCGTCCCTGTAAAGTGTATTTGCCCTAGAGTCGAAGATATTGGTTATGTAAATGTAATTTCTATTCTATTTATCTGCATGATAATTATTAACATTAAGAGACTATTAGCGTAGTTTTAAGTGACCCTCCATGCAAAGATGTCAATATCCGAATCACCGCTAAAAGCGAAGTATAATGAAGAATGAATTTGTAAACTGATTAATTTCAATCATGGTTTCTCTACAAAATTACTACTGCGGGGAAAACGTGGGCAATTATCAGAATTAAACACTGTTTTACCTAAAAAAACGACAATATCATCCACATTATGGATCAGATAATAGTTTCCATTGTCATATTTGCATGGAGGTTCCCTTGAAACTACGCTTACAGTCCCTTTAAACATAAATGATATATAATGAAGAAATAATGTTAAACTGATGATGAGCCTAAAATGAATATAGATAACAATGCAAATATTTATATCTAGGGACAGTGTTCGGCAAAATAAACTGGATAAGGAAGGCAATCTTAGAAATAGCACTGGCAGCCGTAGTACATTTGAATTTCCGAGCCGGGTCAACCTTTCCCAGTTTGTACTGTATCGCCCGGACATTGGGTAAATAAAGCAGACACTCAATAGGACTCGCCGGTGCAACAAGGTTGACGATGTCAGACTTTACGTAAAACTAAGTGGTATTGTTCCTACTGATTTTGTGGCACAAAAAGTCGTAGAACCAGCAGTGGCTAGTTCAATTACTTTTGTCTCTTTTTTAAACAAAATGTACGCAAAATCACCAAGAATTGTACAGTCAGCGAACTCATACTTCTAGGGGTCAAAGTGTACTTCAATGATGAGCGAGGTGGTTTGGTGTTTTAATGGATTGCATAATTATCGGACCACTCAGGAGTGAATTTTATTTCACAGAGCAATATATCATATTCACGAGAACTGAAGAAGGACATGATAACGACTAAACTAACTTAAATTTCTCTCTACAGAACTCATGTACACCACAAATACTGAATAACATAAAAACAGCCAATGTTCACAACCGACCTAGTTAATCTACAGTGAAACCCTTAATAACGAATACATCGAAAGAATTCATCAAATGTCGTATTCTTCACTTTCTGATAATGGAATGTTGCAGATATTTAGTTTTTTAATTAAATGATTATATGGAGCTCTTTAAAACTGTTCTCGCATATTCATGGCTATTTATTTATTTTCGCAAATACTGAAATTTACGAAATATAGTATAAAACTCATTGAAAAATTGTCAAGACGACATTTGATAAATTCTTCTGACGTATTCGTTATTAAGGGTTTCACTGTATATAATAGGAATATCCTTAAAACATCTTTGTACATTTATATCTTTCAAGATGAAAAATGTCGTCTTATGCGCAATCTATCTTTATCTATGGTGAACACATATTGAAACTTGGAACAAACATACAGACGGACAATGTGAAAACATATTGAAACTCGGAACAAACATACAGACGGACAATGTGAAAACATATTGAAACTTGGAACAAACATACAGACGGACAATGTAAAAACATATTGAAACTGCATGATAATTAGTTCCCAAAAATCTGCCTGAAGAGCTCAAGTTTCCAACTTAACTAAGTTTAAAGTTGAATTTAAGTATGCGGTGCTGAGTCTGAGTCTGACTGCAGAAATAAACAAAATATATGGAATTCTACTTTAGTAGTTTCTAAACTTGAGAATTGCTTAGGATAGCGTCTTCGTTATGTAAGAGCTTTTTAATGAGAAATGTGTGTGTTGAGAAATGTGCACGATTTCTGATTTTCCACTCCAATAAATAGTGATTCCTCAGTCTTTGATGGTTTATTTGTATATTTTTATATTTTCTATTTTTCTATTCTTTTTTATTCCCGTTTTACATTTTCTTTTACATTTTTTCATCTTTTTATTTTGTTCATTCATATAATTATATTTACTATTAATCTATTAATTCATTTATGCATTCTTTCACATATTCATCCTTCCTTTATTCATCCTTACATCAACTCATCCTTACTTCCTTTATACATTCATTCACCTATATTAATTAACCGTTCATTCATCCTGGTATTCATTAATTCATTCATTTTTAATTATTCCATACTTTTTTATTTATTTATTCATTCTCATTTATTTATTTGTTCATTCTTTATTCATCCTTTCATTGTTATTATTATATGTTTGATATATTGATATGTTTTTATTTATTTTTATCCTGAGCCCGCGATTTAAAAACTCCGACTCGAGCCGTAATTTTTTAAACCCGACTTTAAGAGTCCATCTTCGACCCAACTCTGACGACAGCTTGTGTCACGTGATTGACAGCGGGAAGATCTTTGGCTCGACTTAAGGAGTTAGGCCCAATGAAAATAAAACCGACCTTGGTTGGTTTAAGTGGAAAATTAGGCTCAACGTTGAATCTTTTTCTCATCAAAACCCGGAATGCGCCATCCTACCATGAAAATCTGCCAAATAGAATATTAAACCGGTTTTTTAAACTGAACTCTGTGGAAAATAAGATGCAGCTTGAATCCGAAAGCTCAAGCCGTAAGATGCCCAACTTAGACCCGAGCCGTATTTTCTTGAATTTTTTAAATCGCTGGCTCAGATATCCCTACCTCCTATTACGTAGGAATGTCTTCTTTTTGGCAGTGGGCGTCCTGTAATAATTTTTAAAAAATGTAATATGTTTTAATTTGTTTAAGAAAAAACTTCCTCAAACTCTTTGAAAAGCATAAGCCGAGACTACAGAAAAATCAGATAGAAATAAAATTTGTGCTGATTTACTGATATATATTTATATAAAACAACAATGATTTCTGTAGAAAAAATATATACAGTTAAACCCTAAATAATTGCAAAACATCGAAAGAATTTATCAAATATCGTCTTGACAATTTTTCTATGGGCCGGTTTTATACTATTTTACATAAATCTCAGTATTTGCGAAAATAAATAAATAGCCATGAATATGCGGGAACAGTTTTAAAGTGCTGCATATAATCATTTAATAAAAAACTAAATATCTGCAACATTCCATTATCAAAAAATGAAGAATACGACATTTGATGATGTATGGCTTATTTAGGGTTTTACTTTACAGTGATTGGTAATAACATCAACAAAATGAAGCCGACTTTTCTATTTCAGAATTGATTTCTAATAAGCTTTTCAAATTATTAAAGTTTATAAGTAAACAAAAAAAATGTTATATTGACAGCTTCTCTCTGTTTCCATACATGCTGTTTGAAAGATTTAAAGAAATTAAAAATTTAAATCGAAAGTTGTCTTCATTGTATTGATATATACGACGATGACAGGATTGTATGACTTTATCATTAGGCTTTTAGCCTTTTCTCGACTGAAGTCTTTGCTCCTTGAGGACGACATTGACGAAGACGACATTATTTGACGTATTCGAATTTACCTTGGACAGTTATAGTGGATCTCCGCCTGCATTCAAGATCCGAGGATTTATCAAACCCCGGCCTCTTCCTCTCAGCCTCCCGTACACTGTCATAATCTAAATATTGAAGAAGGTTTTAAATATCGTCTTCTGTTGCATTCCAACTAATAAGATTGACAGGGTTACCCACAAAGGATGAGACTTCAGAGATAAAGAATAATCATTTTAATGTCTGTTTCCTTAACTTCATGATTTAAACTTCTTTCTATCTTTCCCAAATCATTAAATAAGCTGTTTTTAGACCACATTCAAGGCAGCAGACTTGATTTGAATTTGAGATATTTGAAAAGTTTCAACTGTCGTCTTTACAGTCTTGTTTTTTTGTTGGTAACCCTGTATTAAGGTCTAACAAATGCTTGTAATTTTCAAATATATTTATAATCAATTTTTTAGATCATTTGATCTTGAAAATACAGAAATGGCATGAACACATTAAGAAGATTCACTTCTTTAAAATAATGAGAATTTTTTTTTTAATTAAACCCATAACCCCCCCCCCGTTGAAAATATCCACGTTGCGCCACTATCTTCAATCACCTTTACATCGAACTGTTTGAATTAGTTTCTTTCCGTTTCCGTTATCTTTCACCAGCACGTTATACTAAATATACATATTTAATTAGCTTTCACCAGTACGTAATACTAAATAAATATATTTAATTATCCTTCACCAGCACCTTACACTTATTAAATATATTTAATTCTACCGCACCAACAAGTTTTACTAAATAAATATATTTAATTAGGCTTTCTTCTATTTAAATTGTGAAGTGAACATGTTCTTTTTGTTTACATTTTAAAACAAAGAAGAAAAAAATTTCGCGGATTTAAAAAAAATCGCCGATTTTCAAGAATTTAAATTTTTACAAAATTAAAAACCTTTAAAGCACATTATTTTAATTTTTATCATTCGTAAACCTTCCCTGTGGTCACGTGATGTCCCACAAAAAATTTGGGCCCGATCGGTTTAGCCGTTATGACGTTTATTGGATACAAACAAACAAACAGACACCAAAACATACAAACAGACAGACAAGCCAAATTTATAAATAGATTATCCTTTACCAGCACGTTAAATTAAACAAATATATTTAATTCCTTCACCAGCACGTTATGCTAAATAAATATATTTAATTATCCTTCACCAGCACGTTATACCGTAAACATATTTATTTATTTCAATAAATATATTTAATTATCCAGCACCAGCACGTTATACTTGACAAATGTATTTAATTATCCCGCACCAACACGTTATACTAAATAAATATATTTAATTATCCAGCACCAGCACGTTATATTTAACAAATGTATTTAATTATCCCGCACCAACACGTTATACTAAATAAATATATTTAATTATCCAGCACCAGCACGTTATACTTAACAAATGTATTTAATTATCCCGCACCAACACGTTATACTAAATAAATATATTTAATTATCCAGCACCAGCACGTTATATTTAACAAATGTATTTAATTATCCCGCACCAGGACGTTATACTAAATAAATATATTTAATTATCCTGTACCAGCACGTTATACTTTACAAATGTAGTTAATTATATTTTTTCATTTTTTATATATTTTACAATAAAAAACATCTAAATTTTACTTATCCATTAAGCTATATTAACGAGTCGATTAATTAATTTACTTTAATTTTTATTTGACTTTTAGCAAGCCAGATATTTCATATTTTTTCCTTTTTTTTTGAGTTTTTAAAAGATTAAATTTCCCTGCAGGCTTGTAAAAGTTATAAAGTTAGAATCTGCAAAATATTTTCCAGTTTAGGATTTATGTGTTTTCAAATTATTTTTAAATTTAAAAAAAATAAAAATAAAAAGTTTTCCGACGAACAAATATGAATAAAACGTAATTTAATTAAATATCCAGCAAAAGGATTCAGATGAATCCAACAAAAGGTCTGTTCATCTAAACATATTTTTCAGAGAGTTTTTTTTTATTTTTTTTTCTTCAATTTTTATAAATGATTAATATAAAGGTGTAAAAATTTATTTGAATGAAGTTTTAGTATTTCCTTTTTTTAGCTTTTCTCACTTGTAAAACTCTTGTATTATTTGTTTATAATTAGGGGTCAATTTTCTCCTTATTAACGTTTCAAAAATGAATCCCTATTTCTTTCCAGTATGATTGCTCCAACTATTTATATTTTAGACTTTGACTTTTTATCTGACCAAATTTTTAGTTCGAAATATGAAGGAATAATCGGAATCGGAGCTTTCGTGTTGTATTCTTAAAGGGAGTGTTCGCGAAAAATGAAAAGGGGTATAGGCTTAATGCGATAAAAAAGCGCTTTTGATCGCTACTAATCTTACTTCTATCTGTTGCGTCTATAAGGAGAAAATTGTTAAAGACGTCTCATACCGAATAACATGGCGTCCATACAAATTGAGAAAATTGCAACATACGACTTAGACCGTAAAAAATCAATTTAATTTCAAACAAATCATTCAGATATTACAACCTATCGTCAACGATTATCTTTCGCCACATTTGTATATATTTGATATTTCATACTAGTTTTGATTTTGTTTTTTACAATAATATTTAGCTTACAACTTGTTTTCGAACATTCCTGGAAAATATGAAAATGTCGTCTTCATTACCAAAAATCCTCGAAACAGGAATAAATGTTTTTATGAGTAACTCTCAGATCATAACACTTAAAACATATTATGAAAAATCAACTATATATAAATGTGGCGAAAGATAATCGATGACTATAGGTTGTAATATCTGAATGATTTGTTTGAAATTAAATTGATTTTTTACGGTCTAAGTCGTACGTTGCAATTTTCTCAATTTGTATGGACGCCATGTTAACCTTTATAATCTATTTTGGCAGCTTACTAACTCTGTGATATCCGAGGTGGACTTAATTCAGGGATCAAGCATTGATCCTCAAATCAAAAAGTAAATATTAAGATCAAGCGTTCATAATTAACGATTATCCATACAAAAGTTAGGGTTAGAATACTTGAAGGAATTGAGTCTTTGTCACAAACTCAAATTTTCTAATCCCTATTTTTGATATTTCAAACTAAGATAATTTGACGCAACAGAATTCTTAGTTTGAAATATCTAAGGTCTACGACATTGGGTTGCAGAGATATAGGAATTAGAAAATCAGAGTTTGTGTCAAAGACTCAATTCCTTTGGGGCGAGTATTCAGTTCAATTTATAAATCTACACTATACAATTTTTCTTGATTATTTTATAAATATAATACCTCTTGATGAATCGCTGGGTTCTGAAGGATAATCATCAGTATCAATCCGTACACTAAAATATTATTATTATTATCATTATTATTATAATTATTATTATCATTGTCATTTTCATTATCATCATCTTTTATTTTTAATATTGATTCTTAAATTTTTAGGAAAAATTTCAAGTTTTATTTTTTCCTTTTTTGTTTCCGAATTTAATGAATTTGAGTCACGTCTCAAATATGCCCAAAACCGGCTTTAATTGAGCGCTGGTTAAATCTTGAAACATTGAATTCAAATTTAAGTGGAACCAAAAAGAATAAAAAAGTTTTTTAAACGGGGGTTGACCTCAACTCAATAAAATTGATATTTTTTATTTTTTTATTTTAAGTTTAGCTTCACAATTCACACACTTTCATTGGCGATTGGCTTGATTCCAAAAATGATCGATTCACAATCACAATATTTTTTAACAAGATATCGTAAGTCTCTTCAAGAATAAATGTAAACAAACTTTCGATCCTAGGAAATTGAAATTCGGGTTTTTTATAGATATATCAAAATAAATGATAATAGAAAATATCTAGATGAAAATGGATTGGTCAATATTTGAATAATATTTTTAGATTACCTCTGCTGAGTTCTTGGTCTGTTATTATTTCTGAGCACTCCACTTCTAAATAAAAAATCCGCCATTAAAACTGCAAAAATTTGGCGGCAAATTTTGAGGCAGAAATGCGCCAAAATAATTCGGACAGTGGACTAATCAGAACACAGAGTTTAAACCAGCTGACAGTTTTATAAACAATCATCAGAAATTTTTCTTTTTTGTCTTTTATTATAAAAGTTATGTGCTTTAATAGAAAAGAAGAAAATTAATATTGGTTGATATTTGACAATAAATACTTTATGATGTAGATTAAATATGCTCAATGCAAGTTAATAAAGTAGAAGATTGAAGTAAATAAAAAATGTCAAATATTTCATTGCGCGCACATCAATGGATTTATCCGACAGATGATTTATCAAAGGGACTGTAAGCGTAATTTCAAGTGACTCTCCATGCAAAGATGGCAAATTCCGATTCACAATGGTACCCTGTAAACCTTTATATAATCAAATTATGTGAAAGATGTTTATTTAAAAATGTTTAATTCTCATAATTCCTATTTGTTTTCCTGTAGTTGAAATGCTCAAGTCACTTTTGTATAGACATCATAATTGAGAATAATCATTCTTTAAAATTTTAAACATGGATATCTAAATCGTACTTAATCAGACCAATCTTTTTAAGGGTACCGTTGTGAATCAGATATTAACATCTGTGTATTGAGGATTACTTGAAAATACGCTTACAGTCCCTGTAGTTGAAATTTTTTATACAATTATTAATTCATAATTGATTTGATTTTTATAAAAAAAAGTTGTTAAATAGATGGTTTGCTCTGTTACCTAATATTTTCCCCCGATAGCTGTCTAATCAAGGGGGTTCTCTCTTCTTCATCTTCCAATCCTAGAAAATTTCAAATTATATTTTTTTATTTTGTATCTTTCTACGTCAAAAATTACTTTTTAATTGCCCCCCCCCTCCCCTTCTCCCTAAGATGTCATGTTCCTAACAAAAAAGGGTTTTTGCCAAAAGTTAGGGCTACAGGTCAAAAACCGTGACTGCAACTGATATTTAGTTTTTCCAATATGACTATATATATGACGATGACGATATGATTTTAAAAAATGTAACTTAACATTTAATCTCAAAAGTGCCCAATTTTATATTGGATATTGAGATCAGACGTTCAAGATCAGTATCCACACAAGAGTTCCGATGGCATATTTTTTATATTTCCTTTCGAAATCTAGATTGCATTTTCTGCTTAATTGAAAAACTTTTTAAAGTGAGTTTTATCTTGGAAGTTTATGCTAGAAGAATGCAAGCATTTCTCTATTGAACTTTATTAAAATGATGTTTGCCATATCTAATAGAAATAATCTAATGGAACATCAGTACAGCTTTGTGACATCATATCTCTTCTAATTTTAATTTAATGCACAGGTGTGAAGGAGTATTTGGTTATTTATTAGAAATTTAAAACATTTTTGTTTTTATAAATTAAAAGAGTTATGATAAAAACATTTTTAATCTTACGTTTTTTTTAGCTTGACGTGAAGATATTCATTCCAAATAACAGACAGTTTTAAATTTGTCCATGCTTCTCTTCTAAAGGATAGTTTTCAAATGTTTATATTACGACTTAGAACTTAATTGAACACTTAAAGTTGAAAAGGCTTTAAAAGGGAGCTTTCATTTCCCCAAAGAGTTAAATTAAAATTTTTTTAAGTAAATTGTAATTTCAAGTGACCCTTCATGCAAAAATGGCAATGCCCGATTTACAATGGTACCCTTTGAAGCTTTGTCTGATCAGTAAGAATTAGATATCAATGTTTTTAATTTTAAAAACTGATTATTTTTAATTGTGGTTTCTCTACAAAAGCGATTGGTATCCTTTGAAGCTTTGTCTGATCAAGTAAGAATTATAAATCAATGTTTTTAATTTTAAAAACTGATTATTTTCAATTTCTCTACAAAAGCGATTTGCGCATTTCTTCTGCAGGAAAACAATAGAGAAATTAGCAGAGTCATATACTTCAAAATTATCTTCAACAAGACATTCGTATTTATATATGTTGTCTAGCCAGTCAAACGGCTGGACCGATTAGGCTGAAATTTTTTTGTGGACACTCAAGGGTGGCCCGGGGGTGTTATAGGCAAAAAAAAATCAAAAAAAAATTTTCAAATTTTTTTCTTCAATTTTTGATATTATTTATCAGATAATGGTTTCCAGGGTACCTCTGTGCATCGGGCATAGCGATAGTAAAAAAACGATCTTTTTACTTTAAAGCTTTATTTTTTCCCATGAAGTCCAACCTTTCTAACCCCCCAGATTTTCTCTGTTCAAATCCTGTAAAGTTTATAAATCTTGCAATATTCTAACTTGAGAAGAGAAAAGTTAAACAACAGAAAGAATAGAAAATAAGTTCAATCCTTGCTGGGCTGAATAATGGAATACTTATTTACAAACTTAAACAAGGAAGTAACATCAGGAACTATTACTAGGCAAAGTTCCAGTAACACACGGCATGTTTTTCAAAATTAATGAAAGAGTTCGTTAACTATCGGCAAAAGCCCTTATTTTTGTTATCATTAACGAACGTAATTTTGTTGATTTTAATAGTAAAACATTTATGAAAATTACTGAAAAGTAAAAATAAATGTATTTTGATGTTTTTTTTTACGCGCCATGGTGTTTTTGAAAGTTTCCTTTAAGTTTGTCCAGCTATTTTTACATTAAATAATTGTTAAGGCTCGTTAACGGCTGGCATCGTTAACAATTTTCAAAATATCTCCGTTAACGCCTTTTATAACATTGAGAACAATAACTTTGAATTATAACGGTAAATGCCGTTATCAAACGGGAAGTTCAATTCTTAGCTAAAGAAAGAATGGCTACCAGAACAGTCTGGACGTACCCAGCCCGCACATTTTTCATTTTTAACAGTAGTATTGGCATATTTACAAACTTTTCAGTGAACTTGGCACACACAAATTTGCGAACGATGGTGTCAATTTAAGGAAGTTACCAAACGATGAACGATCAAACAATTGATCGTTCGTAATATTAAAAAAACATTTTTTGCTTTTTAAAGAAGTTAATATAAGTCTATTCTTTGATGAACAACCCTGTAAAGCATTAAATGTGGGACAACATTTAAAATGAAAATTTAACCATTTTTCAAAAAAAATAGCACAAACAAGTGCGAGCAAATAAAATAAGCTTTGTTATATAATATGCAATGTATAATTATTTATCCCTAGGCTTTCTTGCCTATCAACAATTTTAGCTTTAAACTTTTTGGCGGATTTTTATATTTGAATTGGCGCATTTTCAAAAATAATTATAAATATTATTTTCCGATCAAAGTTATTAAACTTTGATTGACCATAAACCTTTCCATGGCCGGGTCATTGGGTTGTCATATCAAATTTGGGCCTGATCTGTTCCGCCGTTTTTACGTTTACTGGATACAAACAGACAGAAAGACAAGCAAAGTAAATAGATGTTTACCTATTCTAACATTTACACCACCGCTGGTACTCCTCTTCATACTGCTCTTGGCTTTAAGAACCAGGGTTGCTACAAATATTTTAATTAACTTAATACAGTAAGAACTAGAAACCTCTGGAATAGGAAGTCAACTTTTAGACTCAAGTTATAACTTTAAATGGAACAATAAACATGAGACACAGCAATCGTGGAGTGTAATCTGACACAAATTCATGCACTTCAGTATTGCGTAATATCGTCTTCCATTTCTACAGTTTTTTGGTTATCTTAATTTATTAGAAACGCAGTCATTTAAGCTAAGAGTATTCATATGTTTTGTTTAGAATAAAGACTTAAATTTTATTTTTCATCTGTTAAAAATGTTCCAGTTGACTGATGATACCTGAGTCTATTAGGGGTGTTTTTTCATTCCCATCATCCTCTTCCTCGTCCCGGTCTAGTTCCTCAATTCTACCGCCAGGGGCAACACCAGAGACATCTAGCGTCGGACTTTTTAAACTCCCACCCCCATAGGAAGAACTGGTGGTAAACAATATTTTAATCTTTATTCGAAATTAAATTCTGAAATTCCTGGAAAATTTGATTAAATGGATTTGATTTAGCAATATTGGATTGAAAAGACAAAAGCTGTGAATCTAAATACAGATTTTAAATTAAAATTAAAAATGGAGAAGAAGAAAAACGGTTTTTTAAAACTCGGTAAGAAATTTGAAATCTAGCGCGTTTTCTTTGCAAAATCCACAATTTTAGTCATACTGACAGTTTTATTTAATTTTTTATCAGTAGCTGTGATATTTTTAAATTCTTATTGTTAACTGAAATATAAATATGAATTGTTACTTGTAACTAATTTTACTTTGAATTCTTATTGGTCACCAATATTTCTTTGAATTCTTATTGGTCAAAGAAATTTCTTTGAATTCTTATTTGTCAATAAAATTTCTTTGAATTCTCATTGGTCACGAATATTTATTTGAATTCTTATTTGTTATTGAGATTTCATTGAATTCTTATTGGTCACTGAGATTTCTTTGAAATCTTATTTGTCACAGATTAAAACTCTCAAATTGTAAAATCGATAATGCAACGGTTACAAAAATAACACTAGATATTTTAAAATTAGGGTTTCCAGTGAACAAAACGTTTCGCGAAAAAATGCGAAAACAAATGAAGTGTAATTTCGCGAAAATTCGAAAATTTCGCGAAATGCGAAAATTCGATTGAAATGCGAAACTTTCACGAAAATGCGAAAATATTTTCGCAAAAGGCGTAAAATTTGACCCCCCCCCCCCCCTCTAAATCCCATGTTTGATGTCCAAATATGACTAATGATACATCATAGGAAAGCTCTTGTGCTCTACTTTTAGAATCTGCAAAAAAATTGCAAATTTGAAAAATAGAATTTTTTATCGCAAAATTCAGTTATATAGTAATACATGTTTACAATAAAAAATTTGTCCAAAAAATAAAAAATTATACATTTTTGAAAAGCCCTTGACCATGCTATTTCAAATATGCAAACATTTTTGCAAAATTTAAAATAACCTGATTTTTAATCAAGAAAAACTAAAAATGTGCAAATTTCCTTTGACAGGTTGTTTGCAAAAAATTTGCAATTTTTTTCTTAAATCTTGTGCAATTCGTTTCCTTATGGCAAAGGCTTTCCAAAAAGCTAAATTTTATCAAAACCTGACAAGTGGAAGTGGGTCAAAACAAAGATTTAGTTTTTTACAGGAAAAAGCAGTCATTCAGGCAGTGTGCCTAAGGACTCAGGCAGTTAGTATTAAAGCCCGGTTTTAGGCCTAAAGGGAGAGCTTTGGTTATGTAGGAAAAGTCAGAAAATCTCAACAGCCTCAGACCAATACTTTTTGAGTTATGTAAAAAAACTAAAGGGGGGGGGTCAAATTGACCCCCCCCCCAGCAGGAATAGGGTTAAAAGAACTTGTGGAATTCTCTGCTCTGATAGCCCAATATTTGAAGTTTTATTATGTCATAAAAATAATGTTTGATGAAAAGAATTTGATTTTACCAGCTATCTTTTTAAGTTTCCGAATTATTGAGATTCTTCCCGTTGTAGATATTATATTGTGTTTTATGAGGAAAGATCTTCACGGTCAAAAAAGTATTTTCAAGCAAATCTATGAATTGTCTAATGTCTCCTAGTCGTTCTTAAATCTATTTTTATACTTTGTGTAAATCCATCAATTTGGCTCGCGGATAAATCCCTCTTTAAAGTGAGTCTTTTTCGCAAAAATTTTGTATTTGTTCTTAAAAATTCTGTATTTTTTGGAAAATTTTCGTGTTTTCTTCAAAATCTTAATTTTTTTCGCGAAATTTTTCCCTTTTTACAATACATTGGTAAAAGGACTAAATTAAAAACTATTTAACAATATTGAACGGTCCCTCTAAAAACTATTTAACAATATTGAACGGTCCCTCTAAAAACTATTTAACAATATTGAACGGTCCCTCTAAAAACTATTTAACAATATTGAACGGTCCCTCTAAAAACTATTTAACAATATTGAACGGTCCCTCTAAAAGCTATTTAACAATATTGAACGGTCCCTCTAAAAACTATTTAACAATATTGAACGGTCCCTCTAATTCCTAAACTAAAGAATTGCAAAGGTCTCTAATACCTTAGCAAGGTGGCAGTGCACTCAAGCCTAATCTTCTTAAAGCCATGGAATCCTTACAACTGTGTGTTTACTAGCCCTGGCCATTCATTAGTTACAGCTAATATTTTGCTGCCAGAAAAAAATCCTATTACACCCCTTGTTTCAACCTTCTGATAGTGCCCATATTAGGGCTCAATTATGCACTTTTTAAACCACAGCTTTTATTTTTTTTAGCTTTACCGAAAAGTCCATATTAGCGTAGCGGTCTTACTTATAGTCATTTAAACTGAACTTGTAAGCTCTTAAAACTGTAAAAAGAATTATAACTTCTGATGAAAAAATTCGCCTCCGGGGTATCGATGCACCACAGAATGTTGCGCTGTCCAGTATAGAAATTCGAAGGGTTAAAAATAGATTTTACTAATTAGAATTATCATATACAGTGAAACCCTTAATAACGAATACATCGGAAGAATTTATCAAATGTCGTCTTGACAATTTTTCAATGAGTTTTATACTATATTACGTAAATTTCAGTATTTGCGAAAATAAATAAATAGCCATGAATATGCAAGAACAGTTTTAAAGAGCTCCATATAATCATTTAATTAAAAAGCTAAAGATCTGCAACATTCCATTATCAGAAAGTGGAGAATGCGACATTTGATGAATTCTTTCGATGTATTCGTTATTACTGGTTTTACTGTAGAGAATTTACTATATCTTATGCTCTCATTTTTTCTATTTGAATAAGATGGTTTTACTTCTTCGTTTAAGAATTTTATCCTGCAATTGAATGAAAATCATTTAATCAAATTAAAAAAGCATTTATAAATACTAATGAGTACAATGCACATCTCTAATTTAAAGCCCTATTTCCTTTTAAATAAGTGCAATTTACAGAAACCATACCAGAAGATTAATGCTTTGGTAATTCATAAAGTTTAACATCAAAAAAGCTTTTCAGTTCAGCGCTATAATGGTTAGATTTGATAATTTAGAATGTGTGAAAGCTGGCGTAAGAATAAGTATTGTAGAAAAACTCTGTAAGATTGTTGAATTAAAGACCAAAACGTGATAGAATTGAATTGTAGATACTTTTAAACAGTATATTTTTTTGTCTGTTTTTGGTAATTCAAGTATGCTCTATAAGAGTGTGACAAAAATACTTATATTTTTGTGCACCTGTGTAATCAAGAAGACAATGAGGAAGAGGATGATAGTGAGCCTGTATAGATTTGATAAAATATTATGCAACACCATTGTACACCTGCTAGAAAGCTCCAAGAACATATGGAGGAAGAACTCTCTCAAGCTGCGTACCTCTGCAAGGTATCTAAATCATTTTCCTCTTTCAAAACATCCCTAAGCTAGGATTTAAAGGGACTGTATACCAAATGTTAAGTAACCCTCTCTCTGAAGAAGAATTTCATTATGACCAAAAATGATGGAGATATATTATTTTGTTCTCTGAAAATTGGTAATATTTAACTGAGGATTAAAAAAGCAGAATCAAGAAAGAAAATGTACAGAATACACATTTTTAAGAGAGAAAGACGACAAAATTGATAAAGATTTTCAAGAGTAACGTTACAACTGTAAAAATATGTAAAAATGCGCTCTAAAGGAATTGAGTCTTCTCCACAAGTACTTTGATGTTCTAATCCCAGTATATTTACACCCTATCGTAAACCACAGGTTTCCTCTTTCAAAACATCCCTAAGCTGGGATAATATGTATGTATATATAAATTCAAATATGTTCAATAAGAGTCAGTTTAAACCAATAGATGGCAACGTAGAATTTGTACACTCTCAGTACAGCTGTATTCTGACGTCAATTCAGTTTTTGTGTCCGACAAAATTATTAATGATAGTGATAATTTTAGAATAAAGTACTAATCTTACAGTAAAATAAGTAAAATTTTATGTGTTATTTATTTTCTGTTTTTACACTTTTTTATTTAATCTTGGAAAACATGTCAACTAAAGTGAGAAAATTTCGGTGTCACTGTCATATTTGAGACACTTGTAACGTCTTGTATAATTGGTCCAATTCTCTGTTGTCAGCTAATGTAATCTATTTGGTTTAAACCTGTAGCCTACATTTTGTCTTCTTCAGTGCATTAGTGTTTATTTGCAGATAAAATGATAAATATGGTGTGACAAAAAAAACATATGTAGATGTTTACAGCCTTAGGAAATCACAAGAATGTAAAAAGACCGAGTTGAAAACTCGGTTACAGACATCTCTGAAGTCTTATCCATTGTGGGCTTATCTATATAAATCGTATTATAGTGGGTCTGAATAATTGATATTTAATCTAAGTTTGGATTTTCTCTGTAAGAAGTAATACACTAGAGGTGGGCAACGTTCCGTTAACGTACGAACAGAAAATTTAAAAAAAATAACGGAAAATTCGGCAGAATCCGTTAATTTTTACATTGTTAACGAATTAAAAAAACCATTCATTAACCCAATCCCTGCTTGAAAACCAGGATATGCTGGGGCGGGGGTTAATTTGACCCCTCCCCCCTCTAAATCCCATGTTTGATGTCAAAATATGACAAATGATACATCATTGGAAAGCTCTTCTGCTCTACTTTTAGAATCTGCAAAAAAATGCAAACTTGCAAAAACTGAATTTGTTATCACAAAATCCAGTTATATAGTAAAAATGCTTGCAAAAAAAAATTGTCCAAAAAATTGAAAAATTATACATTTTTAAAAAGCCCTTGACCATGCCATTTCAAATAAGCAAAAAAAATTCAAAATTTTAAATAACTTGATTTTTAATCAAGAAAGGCTATAAATGTGCAAATTTCCTTTGACAGGTTGTTTAAAAAAATTAGCAATTTTTTGCAAAAAATTTGCAATTTTTTTCTCGCAAAACTTGTGCAATTTGTTTCCTTATGTCAAAGGCTTTCCTAAAAGTGAAAGTGGGTCAAAACAAAGATTTAGTTTATTACAGGAAAAAGCAGTCATTCAGGCAGTGTGCCTGAGGACTCAGGCAGTTAGTATTAAAGCCCGGTTTTAGGCCTAAAGGGAGGGCTTTGGGTATGTAGGAAAAGTCAAAAAATTTCAACAGCCTCAGACCAATACTTTTTAGAGTTATGTAAAAAAAACTACAGGGGGGGGTCAATGTGCTTTAAAATAAAATGGCCTTCATCAATTTTTCAGTTAAAATTTCATGAAACTTACAAAAATTAAAAATATATTTTTATATTTTCTTACGCGCTTGATGTTTTACTTTTCGTCTTCCAATTTTCACTGCAATTTTTGTTAACGACTAGTCAATGGCTGCACTGTTCATTAATTCCAAAATATCTTCCGTTAAAGTCACGTTGTTAATATGATAGAGATCATTAACGAACGGTAACTTTTTAAAAGAACGGAAAAGATCGTTAACTGAATGAAAACTTTAGAATGGTGGATATCGGGATTAAGGCTTAATCCACTCTTTTTCTTAATCTCCAGATTAAATATTGCTTGTTCTCCTCTCATTTTTAATCTTCAGATTAATTATCAGAGCAAGATTAAGGATATCTCATTATAAAGTTTTCAGCTCAGAACATACAACTAAGAATGAACGAGTATCTAAAGTTTGAAGGATTTTAGCTGACCAATAACAAACTGTTTGAAAAAAGTCTAAACCTGACCAACCCTAAATAAAACTATTACTAACCAATTACAAAAGCAGAACTAAATCTTTCTTAACTTACATAGATCTAGAAAAGATGCCTATGGGATTTAAAAATGATGTTTTCTACAGAGATAACCAGAAAACTCCGAAATAGCAAGACGACATTTTATCAATACTTTTAAGTGTATTTGATGTTGTTACAAAGCAAACAGATTTAATAGAAACTTATTAAATTCTAATTAAGTGAAATGGGTCTGTTCAGACTGAGAAATGTCCGTGTCCCATACTTATTAGACTTCAAACTAAAATTCGTCTTCCCATTCCAGGGTTCCCTGGTTATCATTGTGTAATAAACACAAATTTTATAAAAGTTGTTCAATTTTGCAAACTATTTTCTTTCGCCATAAAGCTTGCATTTATTGTAAACTCTGCTTTTGAAATATGAGATTTAGCTTTTCTCTTCCACACTTCATATTTGCATTCCTTTCAACTTAAAGGAATTTAGATTAAAGTAAAAAAAGGACTGTACAGCGTAATTTCAAGTGAACCTCCATGCAAAGATGGCAATGCCCGATTTACAACGGTACCCTAAGAGCTTTGTTTGATTTAGAATGAAAAGATATCCATCCATTTTTTTTAAAACCGTTTATTTTCGCTTGTGGTTTCTCTGCAAAAATGACTTGCGCATTTCTTGTTTATTAGAAACGATGGAGAAATTATCAGAAATCAACACTTTTTGAGTCAGAAAAACGACGTTATCTGCCACATTTTGATCAGATTAGGTTTAAGGGTATCGTTAATACAAGCATTGCTATCTTTGACTTTAAATTACGCTTACTGGTGATTAAAGAAAGTACAGTTAATATGTTGTAGAAAGGGTGTCATTAAATTAGCTGTTTTTTCTTTTAGGTTCAGCTGTAGTTAACGATGTACGGGTCGTTAAATATGTCAAATATGACGTTGATTTAATAAAATAAGAAAAAAAAATTCTAATGAAGAAATTCCTTCAAACGTTTGCTTCGATTTTTTTGTTTGTTGAGTTCTGACAATTTCCTACATTGTCTCTGTAGCATTAATCCACAAACCATTTGAAGATTATAAACTTTCAGTTAGTACATAACACATAATTGTCTCTAGAAGAGAATCATTCATTTAGCGTACTGTACCGTTTAGCCTTATATAGTTTCAAATGTGCTGTACATACATATTTTTAACGGTTGAAAATGACCGTTAACGAAACGGCTAGAAAAAATTGGGACGTGCCCAGCCCTAGTCTACAACTTGCTCTAGCAGTGTATATTTTTCTCTAGCAGTGTACAACTTGCTCTAGCAGTGTATATTTTGCTCTAGCAGTGTACAACTTGCTCTAGCAGTGTATATTTTGTTGTAGCAGTGTACAACTTGCCCTAGCTGCTGAAAATTCAGCCCGATACTTGAAATGAAGTAAAGTTTACAGTGACAATGATATCTCATGTTTTCTTCATCAGAAAAAAAATGTTTAGAGGAAACTGTTGTGAATCAGACATGTCACTCCATTAATGGAGAATGGGGACTTTCATGAAATTGATTCCACAGTCCCTTTGAGATAGCTTTGGGATAGCTCTGTAAATCAATTTGTAAATGATTAAGGCCAGACATATCTAGAAAATGTCAGATAAAAACAATCTGTTTTCAATTTTACAAGTTGTACAATATGTTTCAATCTGGAACAAATACCGGATAAAGAATAGGACCGAATCTATTGAATTTAAGCCAGGTCGCTGAACCCCTGAGCCGGTTCAAATCTTATATCATCGATACAAAGTTAAAGTAGGTTCTGCGGTTTCTGTGTCCGAATTTAATGAATTTAAGCCGCGTCTAAAATCCCCAAAAACTGGTTTCAATTGAGCGCCGGCTCAAATCTTGAAAATTTTAATACAAATTTAAGTGGAACCAACCAAATTTGAGCCGCGGCTTACATTTAAAACGCGGCTTAAATTCTTTAAATTCGGCCTCAGATTGATTTACTGGTAAAGTTTAACGCTTTTTAACACTTTTAATATTTTTTATCGAGTATTAAAACATTTAGTTAATTTTTTTCCTTTTAGGGTTTCAATCTTTTCGCAATTAATTCCACTTTTTCAGTGAGAAATTTACAAAAAAAAAACGTAAAGTTTAAAATAGAGATGCATTTCCAGATAAATGGCACTAAATCTATCTTAGTTAAAGACAAAGTTGAGACAGCAAATCTTTTATATTGAGCAAACTTAAATCTATAAAAACGAAGTTTGGAATATACACTAAACAAAGTATCAGGGGTTTAAAGAGACTGTTAACAAAATTTAAAGTTACCCTCCATGCAAAGATGGTATATTACCTGATTCACAACAGTAACCCGCAAACCTGATCAATAATTTTATAGAGACCAAAAACAAGGTTTAGGGGGGAGGGTTGATATCTATGTGTGAAATGCAAAAGTAAACAGAGGTAAACAAGAATGAGAAAAAAATATTAGAAAAAAGATGTATGGGCTTATTTAATGCAGTAAGAAAGTTAAAAAACAAAGTTAAATTTAAAGGAGTTGAGTTTTTGCCACAAACTCTGATTTTCTAATCTCTATATCTTTGCAACCCATTGCCGTAGATCTTAGATATTTAAACTATTAATACTTATAAATAAAATAACCTTAGTTTGAAATATCAAAGGTGTACACCATAAGGTTGCAAAGATATTGGAATCAGAATATTTTAGCTTGTGACAAAAACTCAATTCCTTTAAAATGTAAAACCTGAAAATTTAAGTACAAAAATGTAGAAAAAATGAATGAATGCATGTTTCGTCATTTGTAAGGAATCTTTTAGAAAAGTATTGGTTAGTGTCGAGCTTTACATCAATCCCTGATTATTTGTTTTGTGAGATTTATACAATTATTTTACAAATACATGAAAGTACATTAACAATATTTTAAAGGGACTGTTAGCGAAATGTAAAGTGACTCTCCGTGCAAAGATGACAGTGCCTGATTCGCAACAGTGCATAAAACCTTTATCTGATCAAAAATGTGAAAGACATTGTTGTTGTTGTTGTCTATGTGTACAATTGTTTAATTCAGATAATTCAAATACATGTTTTCCTACACTAGAAATGCGCAAGTTGAGCTTATGATATAGAAAACACAATTAAGAATAATCAAATTAAAAATTACCAACATTAATATATATATCATACTTGATCACACAAAGCTTTTAAGCTGGTACTGTTCTGAATTGGGCTTTGCCATCTTTGCATGTATGCAGGTCACTTGAAATTACGCTTACAGTCCTGTAACCTAATAGTCTTAAATAACCCTAAAAAAGACTAGTTCATGACACACACACACACCCCTCCCTCCAAAAAAAATATCCCTTGATCACACCGCCAGATTAAGAAATACTCATGTGGGGGGATCTTGAAGAAGGATGGGGGGGGGATTTGTTCAAGAGGATGAAAAATCCCCCTGCTTTTGGATATATACGGGTGAATGATCAGATTTCCCCCACCTGTTACCCTTCACCGGGGCAACCTCCATATTGGAGATTTCACTCAAAAGAGAAGAATTAGAAATATCATTGGGGGAAATATTTTTCAAAATATTTTTTAAAAAATCATCTATTTAAGAACTAAATAAATGGCCCTCAATTGGAGCTTTATAGAAAATGGGATACACGTAAGGAAAATTCGATCAAGTTTTGTTTATGATCAAAATTTCATGAATCTCATATTTTTGTTAAAAAATAAAACTAAATCTGTGAAATTTCTCTGATCTTTTTCTCTCACAGTTACACGAGCCAAGAAGATACAGTTCATTGTCAACTCCATTCTAGGGTATCCCGCAGAGCAAACTTTTGCTCAATTCTGCACAGATTTACTTGACAGAATTCCACAATTTTGTGCAAAAATTAATTTTTCGCATACAAGTGCATATTTTCTGTGTAAGGAAGTGAAAAATGCGGAATTTGAAGCGAACTAAAAAGTTTGCTGTAAAATGTGCAACTTGCACGCCAGGATTTTTCTTAAAATCCCTACTTCATTCACCTGTTTGCAAAATTCAAATTGAACAATAAACAAATCAAAAGTTTGCGCCTGTAGTAAAAATGTGTGCAAAAATTTGCTTTTAGTAGATGTGTTTAAGTATCATAAAGGGAAGTGATGATATGAAAATAAAGGTGCAACTTTCAAAAAGTCATTTTCCCAAGGGCAACTTCCCAAGAGACAATTTCCCTAGTGACAACTTCCAAAATGAGCAACTTCCCAATTAGCAACTTCCAAAATGTACATTTTCCCAAATGACAATTTCCCAAGTGGCAACATCCCCCTGTAGGAAAAACGACATTTTCCCGATGAAGGACGTATTAAATGAACATTAAAGTTTTGAAATGTTTAAAAAAATTTCTCAACCTTTTTTTTAATAAAATACGCAACTTAAAAAAATTCACTCAGTTTCTCTCAGAACATGTTGGCGGCCTACACCATTTCCTCAAAGTTTAAAAATCATTAAACAATCATTACTTTTAGTTACAGTTAGGTTAAGCCTTCTGAGACTAGGATGGTCTAGGGGGCCAAACGCTGCAGCTAAGATGGGCTAGGTGGCTGAGCACTGCGGCTATTACTTGTTATTGTAAATTATTCAAGGAAATTGTTACTTGGGAAAATCATTTGGGAAAATGTTCATCTGTGAAGTTGCCGCTTTTTCTTCATGGGGAAGTTGCCACTTGGGAAATTGACATTTGGGAAAATGTTCATTTGGAAAGTTGCCGCTTGGGAAATTGCACTTTTGGGAAGTTGTCACTTGGGAAAATACCTAACATCAAAATATATACCCCTCAAGTAAATATTTAATCCTTTAAGAACTAGAATAGCTAAAGGGCTGGAATCTGAGTAAATTAAATATATTGTACTGGGCTCCAAGCTCTGAACACTAGGACTGCAAAATTGAATTTAAATTGAAACGTGAAATGCAGAATTGGAAAGGAAAAGGATAAAGCGGGAAGATTGACGGGATACAATACACGGACTGATTTATCCTTCAGAAGAAAGAAGGATTTGGGGGAAAGACTCTTATTTTATCTGTAACAAACTGAAAGGACTATCTTTGAATCCCGATTCAAATTCATGATTCTAATTTTCCTGAAAGTAAAGGACATTGTAAAGAAATGTTATTTTCACTAACCTGTGTAAAATATCTTTTTAGATTAGCGGAATTCAATTAAAATTGTTGCATACCAACAAAAAATCATGTAAAGGAATGCCAATTGCACTTTACTCTCACTAGAAGGAGAGGATTCATTTAGCGTATTGTCCCGTTATGCCGTCTATAGTTTGTATTTGTAATGTACAGCTTGGTCTAGCTGCTTTAAAGTTTGTCTGCCTCTTCAAATGAACCACAGTTTTCAGTGATTGCCCATAATAGAAAATAGAAAACACTGAAATGGATGATAATAGAATTATTTTCTTTGTTTGATTTATATGATGATTAGAGTGCATGGAGGACCTTATCCTAAAGTCTACAAATTTAAGTTGAATTTTTAAAGAAAACAAGCTCCAGGATAAGATTTAGACTTTTTACTCTTACCTTGTGTGTAAACCAGCAACAAATATATTTGCCATTGAAAAAAAGGAAATTTGACAACAAAAAAATTTGATATTTTTTCACAAGATTTAATTGATTAAATCAAAAATTTGTTGTCAAACTTTTCAATTCCCATGAGAATTAAGGAAAATAGGTAGAAGCAATTAAATCAAGGTTATAACTTTGCATGTTATAGACTTTTGTAGAACAATCCTTTCATCTTTTGAACCAGGGCTTTCAGTTTGTTCTTTAACACACTGACCCCCCCCCTCCAAAAAAAATTTGGTTAGTTTTTGAATATTAATTGTTGCCGATCCTTACTTTTAAGGGCATTCGCAAAAGGTAATGTTTATGCATAATTGTTTTCTCATTTTTTGAAATCAGGAGTTTTGCTTTAATTATTTCATTCATAAATAATTCTCTGTCAATGATATTATTATTTAAAACTATTAAATATAGAAAACTTATTTTGCCTTCCACTGTGTTTAATACATCTTCAATAACGACCATTACATAAGTTTACATTATGGTTTGGCAGAAACTTTTAGTAATTAAACATTCCCATTCATGGTTTAATGGAGGGTAATAAACCCCTTCTATTTAACAAGATCCACCCCCCCTCAAAAAAAAAACTAACCCTGTAATCCTCTGGGATCAAATTGAGTCTAAGATATCATATTTCAACGGATTTTTTGTCAAAAGTTGAATATCCTCTTAAAGATTTAGAATTTCTAAAATATTGTTTACAATATTGTTTATGTTCCTTGATATCTGCGTCGGTTGAGGTCTTGTCTCGGGGATTTGTCTGGTATCACTGTATCCGGGTGGTGATATGGAAGGGTATAAAACCGGTTTGGATTCAAATGGTGGGAAATCTGTCCACAGTCCACTGTACAGCTGTACGCTCCCTGGTGCGGTAAAGTTCAATACTTGAATTGATATGCTAATTTTTTTGAAATTTCAAATAATCCTGTAAATGCTATTTAGATATTTTTGCCTAACAAAATCCACATTAATAGAATCTCTAAGGCAGGATTTTGAAAATATGATTTTTTGTACATGCAGTTTGTTCCACTAAACATATTAATAGAAAGACGACTTATGCCCTAACTTTCATCATTAATAGATACTTCATACAAAGTCTGTGTATGATGTTTGTTACTTTTTAAGCTTTCCAGTATGTGGTGTACCTTTTTCAATCTTAAAAATAAAAATAATAAAATGAATTGTTTATACAGTTTTCATTCTATTCACTAAGAAGAAAACTCATCTTTAATACTTGCTAAAAATGGATAAAAATTACTAAAAAATCATAGTAAATTTAAAAGAAATGGATTAAAAATTACGAAGAAAGGATTAAAAATAATTAAAAATTGATAAAAATTAATTAAAAATGAACTTTAAATGGATTAAAAAATATTCCAAAATGACGCTCAAAACTGTCATGGCCATATGGAATATTTTTGCACATTATTCATTCCTCTGTCTAAAAGTTGAAGTTGATAAATAGTTAGAAAACAAGTTGAAACTAACCACTGCTGGTTATTTGTTTCAATCCTGCCTTTTCATTTTATTCAACTTTAATATACATTTGTACAGATATCCACACCAAACTGTGAAATTGGAGGACGACATTAAAGCAATCATAAAATCTATACTCTAAGGTGTATCCAACTATAAAAGCTATACTCTAAGGTGAATGTATCTATGAAATCTATACTCTAAGATGTATCCAACTATAAAATCCATACTCTAAGATGTATCCAAGTATAAAATCTATACTCTAAGATGTATCCAAGTATAAAATCTATACTCTAAGATGTATCCAACTATAAAATCCATACTCTAAGATGTATCCAAGTATAAAATCTATACTCTAAGATGTATCCAACTATAAAATCCATACTCTAAGATGTATCCAAGTATAAAATCTTTACTCTAAGGTGTATCCATCTATAAAATATATATTCTACAATGTATCCAACTATAAAATCTATACTCTAAGGTGTATCCAAGTATAAAATCTATACTCTAAGGTGAATCTAACTATAAAATTTATACTCTAAGGTGTATCCAACTATAAAAGCTATAGTCTAAGGTGAATGTATCTATAAAATCTATACTCGAAGATGTATCAAACTATAAAATTTATACTCTAAGGAGTATCAAACTATAAAATCTATACTCTAAGGTGTATCCAAGTATAAAAGCTATATTCTAAGATGTATCCGACTATAAAATCCATACTCTAAGATGTATCCAAGTATAAAATCTATACTCTAAGG
This sequence comes from Eurytemora carolleeae, assembly GCF_000591075.1. Lineage (NCBI taxonomy): Eukaryota > Metazoa > Arthropoda > Copepoda > Calanoida > Temoridae > Eurytemora > Eurytemora carolleeae. The sequence goes on from NW_019402135.1 coordinate 67,834, forward strand.
TGTATCCAAGTATAAAATCTATACTCTAAGGTGTATCCAAGTATAAAATCTATACGCTAAGGTGTATCCAAGTATAAAATTTATACTCTAAGGTGTATCCGACTATAAAATCCATACTCTAAGGTGTATCCAACTATATAATCTATACTCTAAGGTGTATCCAACTATAAAATCTATACTCTAAGGTGTATCCATCTATAAAATCTATACGCTAAGGTGAATATTTATGAATTATAAATGATGTTAAGGAATAAAGCTTGAATAAAATGTTAATGTCTGTACCGAGCAGAGTAAATAAGATAAAACCTGGAATACGAATGTTCTTTCTTCAAGAAAATGTTGAAATAGAATATATTTGTCCAGAACAGACATCTTCATTGTATTAATCCATTGTAGGCTTAACTACTTCCGATGCTTACTTCCTCGACTTCCTATTTCCCCATAGCTGTTGCTTAGTAGAGAGGGGGGAGGCAAGTTTGTACCTCCCCCCCCCTTACTTCCAGTGGCTTAGTACAGAGGGGGGGAAGACAAGTTTGTACCTTTTNTAGACTGACCTAATCTGTTCTCTTATTGGTTGAAAGCAATATTTCCTGGCTTTTGATTGGCTGTGAGTTTTTTAATAGATCTCGAAGAATGATTAAATTAATCTACAGATTAACAAAACATCGAGATTAAAACTCTGATTTGATTTTAAGTAAAAGTAAAAAAGCATTGATTGGATAAATAATATTTGCTTTTCTAAGAGAACTGGGCCCAAAAATGATATGAAAAGGAGTAAAGTAATTCAAAGGTTGTAACCTCAAAAAAGTTATGGATACTTTGCCAATTAATTCTAAAAACTGAAGAAAAAATAATTGATCAAGTTTAAGGATACCAAAAAAGTATAAGTGGTTGATGAGATAAAATCAAAGCCAAAGCATTGTGACATCTCAAACTTTTCATAGCTATCTGGATTTATGTGGGATATTGTGTAGACGGAAAAGAAAATTACGGACTCTAAACATAACAAGAACTTTTTAAACCGGACACTTTTCGGCAATTTTTTCTATGCTTCAATACTATCACGTGATTTTTCCTGGATAAAATATCCCGTCCAAAATCCCTAAACTCTAAATTCTTTGCAGAATTAGGTTTTGGAGTCTCCTCTCAGTAAATATAATGGTCCAATAAAGCATACAACTAGGGATGGGTATCGTTTATAGAACTTTTTTTCTAAAAAGATTTAAGAAAAATTTAAGAAAAACAACTGTTTCGCTTTTCGTTTTTTCGTTGTTGACGAAAGGATTTGTTTGTTTTTTAGAAAAGTGAAAACTACCCATCCCTACATATTATCAATTGAATGAACATATTTCCTACTAGGCTAAGCCCCCGGCCCCCCTGGGGAATCAGCTAGGAAAACAATAGTTATCTCGCTATTAGCATAATACACTCATTAGACCAGATCATTAGTGCGATTGATAAATAGAAAACATACTTGAGAGGGAGTTGGAGCTCATAATAGGAGGGGAGGATAAAGGGGAGGGGATTAAACAAATTTTATTCCTCTCCTAAATCTCCCACCTATCTCCCTTAGAATTTTATTAAGGTATTTTGGTAATTTTGATGTCAACATTCTGACATGGTCAGAGGTGAAATGTGCTGCCTATTTTTAAAATTTGCCCGGGGTAAAAATGATATTTCCAAAATTAGCAATATTTTGAATGTTTAAGTGGCGCCGCAGGAAAAATATTTTAAAAAATATTAAAAACAAATAAAAATGATTATTAAGAAGTCATGCTCCATTAAGCTGCCTCTGATTTAGCAGTGCACAAGTGGTTCAACCAAGTCTACGTAGATCAATTACTTTCTAATAAAGGAGTTGAACTATTTCTCTAGTACATTCTTGGCCACATTCGAGAAGTGGTTTATTTATTCATACTTGGTTCAACTCGATATTCATCAATTTCAACCTCAGAGGGTAAACATTTTTTCAAAAATTTGATTAAAATATTCTTAAAAATGAGTAATTAGAAAAGTATAAAGGATTCATCTATATTCCTTTTTGTTGACTTTTTTTCTTGACTTTTAATTGTAAAACACAAAGATAGCGCATTTTATATATTTCTCTTATTTAGAATATTTTTGTTTCCTAAGTAATAGCATATGAAATAATCTGAATGCACCTGAAGAATGTAAATTGCCAAATTCTATGATGTTATGCAAAAATATCCAGTATTGGTGAATATCTGCATACCCATGCAAGGAATATTGCAAAAATAAAATTGCAATAAAGCAGATACTTGTGCACAGTTTACGTGAGAACTCTATGTTCCCCTGTCCCACCCCCCTTTCCCATGAGAACTCTAGACCCCCTGCCCCCTTCCCATGAGAGCTTCCCATTGATTATTTGATTGAATATCTGATTGATTATGAAATTCATTAATTGATTTGTTGATTTATAATGAATTTCATTGATTGATTGATTATCAAATAAAATTGATTGATTGATTGAACTTGTTCCTGTGCTGTGCCGGTTCCTGGATAATCCTGCATTAGAACCCTGGCTCCGAATACGAACTGAATATAAAGGGACTGTTAACTAACGTAATCCTGAGGGATCATTAAATATTAAAAATGCCAGAAACGATTTACAAAAGTGCTTTTAAATCCTTGAAGGAAGAAGACTAGCAGAGCTAGAAACTTTTGTTGATATCGATATTTATTGTGATATCAATATTTACTGTGTGCTTTTTGAGTTTTACGCAAATCTGTTTAATCTGTTCTCTTATTGGTTGAAAGCAATATTTCCTGGCTTTTGATTGGCTGTGAGTTTTTTAATAGATCTCGAAGAAAGCATTGGATACTTAATCACGGTGAGCTAGGGTCAATTTGAATTTGAACTGGACCGACCCCTTGTACCAGCCTTGCTGACGCCCGGCAAGTACTGGCTCGACCCTATCCTACGCCAGCTAGGTTTCATCTTTGATAGCGCAGCCAGACTTTTAACTGTCCCGGCCTATCATAGGCGGGCCTATTCGATCTCTCCCACTATACCTTAGTTTTGTATTTTTGAGATCTTGATCTTTTTGTTAATCTGCATATTAATTTAATCTGTATTCAATATCCTACATGGTAATCCTACCCTGTCAGGGGTTGAAGGGAGCTTTGTTCAGGGGAGAAATAACTAAAATGAAAAGATTAAACATTGATACTCAAATTAAAAGTGCCTGCATTGGATATAAAGATCAAGCGATCATCATTATGATTATCCCAGCTCAGCACTTCATATCGCCTTGATTTAACTCACCTAGATTGGGTGGGATTTGACTACCCTCGTCCATGACCGGATGTCAGCTGAAGTTTAGACTATGTTGACCGGCCTACAGCTAAAGACTAGGTTGACCAGACTTCAGCTAAAGTTTGGATCGACCTGGTCTACAAAAAAAAGCTATGAGAATGGTGTTAAAGCTGAAAATTTTGTAAATTAATCTTACAGTGCATAAAATTAATCTTACAGTGCATAAAATTGCCGAAGAGTATTGTTACAATTATCTCTAAAATGATTAAATTCATTTTTAACAAATTAACAGTTAAAATCTTTTAAAATATTTTAGGAATTAGATGATTTATAAATTAGATGATTTAGGAATTAGATCATTTAGAAATTAGATGATTTAGAAATTAGATAAGTTAGAAATTAGATGATTTAGAAATTAGATGATTTAGAAATTAGATGATTTAGAACTTACATAATTTAGAAATTAGATGATTTATAAATTAGATGATTTATAAATTAGATGATTTAGAAATTAGATGATTTAGAAATTAGATAATTTATAAATTAGAAAACAATTCTCAGAAACTCTTTGAATAATCACATAACTGAAAATTCTGCTTCATTTACGAGTAATGCAAAGTCCCTTTAAAAGAGGGAATTGTATGATTCACAACAGTCCCTGATAATACTTAATTTTAATCTAAAAAGTGGAAGATAACGTTGAAAAGTGTTTTGACTCGAAAAGTGATCATTTCTTCAAATTTTCTTATAAGCAAGTCACTTTTGCAGAGAAACCACAAATTAAAATGAACAGTTTTCAAAATCAAAACCATGGATATCTAATTCATACTTGACCAGACAAAACTTTTAGGGGTACCATTATAAAATGAGCATTACCATCTGTTCATTTACTTGAGATTACACTTACAGTCCCATTAAGTACAGTCCAGACTTTAAGACAGCTAGAGCTGTGTACTCTATACACAGTACACACAGCCAAGAGATGGACAGGACAGTACAGCTAAAGGAGAATTACCTTCTAGTGAGATTTCATTCTCAAAAGCTTGTAGCCATGTTGCTGTACTGGTACTGGTATACTAATAAACACTTTACATTTTCTAATCTGAAATTAATAAATAATTTAGGAACAACTTTCTGGTTCTAACAAAATATTATTTCCTATCTATATTGTATAAAATCTGTGATTAGCAAATAACAAAATTTATTTCCTATCTATATTTATAAATTCTCTGATTAGCAAATAACAAAATATGATTTCCTATCTATATTGTATAAATTCTGTGATGAGCAAATAAAAAAATGTTATTTCTTATCTATATTGTACAAATTCTGTGATTAGCAAATAACAAAATATCATTTCCTTTCAATATTGTATATATTCTGTGATTGGCAAATAACAAAATTTTATTTCCTATCTATATTGTATAAATTCTCTGATTAGCAAATAACAAAATTTTATTTCCTATCTATATTGTATAAATTCTCTGATTAGGAAATAACAAAATTTTATTTCCTATCTATATCGTATAAATTCTGTGATTAGTAAATAACAAAACATTATTTCCTATCTATGTTGTATAAATTCTGTGATTAGCAAATAACAAAATTTTATTTCCTATCTATATTGTATATATTCTGTGATTAGCAAATTACAAAATTTTATTTCCTATCTATATTGTATAAATTCTGTGATTAGCAAATAACAAAATATTATTTCCTTTCTATATCTTATACATTCTGTGATTGGCAAATAAGAAAATATGATATCCTATCTATATTGTTTATATTCTGTGATTTACATTAAAAATCATTATTTATTATCTAAATTGTGCAAATTAAAACATAGCACATCCATATGTTTTATTTCTGTGATTGGCACTACTTTATTGTTAATGTATATTCTGTGATTGCAATTAAGATATTTTTTCTTATCCAAATGTCTGAATTGTGTGAATTATTTCTGTATCCAATCTTTAAATTAATCATATCAAATGATCAAGACAGATAGATAGATAGATAGAAAGATAGATAGATAGATAGATAGATAGATAGATAGATAGATAGATAGAAATATTAATAGATAGATAGAAAGATTAATAGATAGATAGATAGATAGGTAGTTAGATAGATAGATAGATAGATAGAAAGATAGATAGATAGATAGATAGATAGGTAGATAGATAGATAGATAGATAGATAGAAAGATAGATAGATAGATAGATAGATAGATCTTGTATATTAAAAATTCAAACCTTTGGTTGGCTTCCTTTAAGTTTACTCAGAGCTAGAGATTATCTATCTATTTATCTATCTATTTGTCTATCTAACTATTTATATATCTATTTACCTATTTTTCTATCTATCTATCTATCTATCTATCTATCTATCTATCTATCTATCTATCTATCCAGGGATTATGCTAATTTCTAGTTTTCAAAACTTTTCTCATTGTTCTAAATATTACTTCAGTTTACGAACATTTTGTACATTTTGGTTAGAAAAGGGAATCTTAAGAGATATGAAGAAACCCTTATTAACTGCATTTAATTTAAAATTAAATGTTTTTGTTTTTTATGCTTTCTATTTCAAGGTATTTTTTAAGTTTTTTTAACAATTTAGTTTTAAATCAAAAATTTTTAACAAAATTTTTTAAATAGCAGTAAATTTTTTATCTTTTTTTCGCTGATCTGCAGTTTTCAGTTTTGCCAGCTAGGAATGTCTGACTTAACTAATTGAAGGTTCAGTTTCAAACATAAATTCTTCGTTCAATATTCTGACAGGTTGGAGAAAAAAAAATTCACTGTACTGCGTGGTTTGAAAATTCTGAAAATATTCATTGTCATAATGTACTTTTAAAGTTTATTCGAACATTTCATAATCATAAATAGATATACCTAAGCACAATGTAAAAATCTCAGAATTGTTAATAGATTGATTCCAAAAAGGGTTAGGGAAAGTAGGGATTTTGTATGAGATTTAACTCAAAGTGATTCAACGGTTACCAGCTATCATGCAAAAATTGATAATTTTGCCAATTACTTCTTTAAAAAAAAAACACAAAACACACACAAACAAAAAGAATGTTTCTAGAGCTACACAAAAATTAATGTGAGGGGAAAATTTCACATTTATAAATATTCTTTAGAGATGAAATCAGGTGTCAAGACAACCTCATGCTTAGTTCTTATCCTTATATCAGCTTAGTTCTTATCCTTATATCAGCTTAGTTCTTATCCTTATATCAGCTTAGTTCTTATCCTTATATCAGCTTAGTTCTTATCCTTATATCAGCTTAGTTCTTATCCTTATATCAGCTTAGTTCTTATCCTTATATCAGCTTAGTTCTTATCCTTATATCAGCTTAGTTCTTATCCTTATATCAGCTTAGTTCTTATCCTTATATCAGCTTAGTTCTTATCCTTATATCAGCTTAGTTCTTATCCTTATATCAGCTTAGTTCTTATCCTTATATCAGCTTAGTTCTTATCCTTATATCAGCTTAGTTCTTATCCTTATATCAGCTTAGTTCTTATCCTTATATCAGCTTAGTTCTTATCCTTATATCAGCTTAGTTCTTATCCTTATATCAGCTTAGTTCTTATCCTTATATCAGCTTAGTTCTTATCCTTATATCAGCTTAGTTCTTATCCTTATATCAGCTTAGTTCTTATCCTTATATCAGCTTAGTTCTTATCCTTATATCAGCTTAGTTCTTATCCTTATATCAGCTTAGTTCTTATCCTTATATCAGCTTAGTTCTTATCCTTATATCAGCTTAGTTCTTATCCTTATATCAGCTTAGTTCTTATCCTTATATCAGCTTAGTTCTTATCCTTATATCAGCTTAGTTCTTATCCTTATATCAGCTTAGTTCTTATCCTTATATCAGCTTAGTTCTTATCCTTATATCAGCTTAGTTCTTATCCTTATATCAGCTTAGTTCTTATCCTTATATCAGCTTAGTTCTTATCCTTATATCAGCTTAGTTCTTATCCTTATATCAGCTTAGTTCTTATCCTTATATCAGCTTAGTTCTTATCCTTATATCAGCTTAGTTCTTATCCTTATATCAGCTTAGTTCTTATCCTTATATCAGCTTAGTTCTTATCCTTATATCAGCTTAGTTCTTATCCTTATATCAGCTTAGTTCTTATCCTNACCAATCACAGCATAAAGGGACTGTAAACGTAAGTTCAGGATGTTACCTTACTTTTACAAAGGCATTTTCCCAAGCTGCAATTTCCCAAGAGTATTTTCCAAAGTGGTAAATTCCCAAATATTCAATTTCCCAAGCGGCAACTTGCCGCAGCTCTCGGTCCCTAGCTTGTTCTATAGCAGCGCTCGGCCCAGTATTCCATCCTAGCCGTAGCGCTCTCGGCCCCCCATTTCATCCTTCAGCGCCTAACCTTTGAAAAGTTGCTGCTTGGGAAACTACACATTTTATAAGTTGCCACTTGGAAAATTGTCTTTTGGGAAGTCGCCCTTGGGAAAATGCCTTTGGGAAAATAACTAGAACCCTCTACACTCCTATTAGGAATCTGCATGAGTGTACAGAAGTGCCCATGCAGGCATGGCAGACCAGCATAGACTTGACTCCCACCCCTTAAATTCATACCACTGCAAAGTATACAGATGGAAAAGGTCAATTTTATGTGGCATTTCTGGCTCAACTTTGTGACCTCGTCGCTTCTTTAGTTTTGACTGACTCCTATATATTTGGAACCTGATTGAGTAATGCTATGAAAATTCAAACGTAGATTATTTGATCTAACGAAATATCTAAGGATTACCACATTAGTTTGCAAAGATATAAGAATTAGAAAATAAAGGGTTCAGGCAAAGACACAATTTCTTTAGTAAAACCCTATTTTAAGAGAGTGTAATGTCAAAAGTTGTAAGTTGAATTCCAAAACTTAGAAACATTTAGAACTGACATTATTAATTTTCAAATCAGAAGTCAACATTTTACAAATCACAAATTTCAGTTTTATAAAGATAAAATAAAGATAAAAGATGGTTTTTTCTAATTTTTGATCGCAGCAGGGAAATAAGAAAATCATGTTATAAACAGAATGTTGAAGTGATTTAAGTGGACCCTTCATGATCCTTGATACCAAACCTTTGTCTGGGGAAAAAATCTCTTTATTTTAATCTTTTGATTTACGCAGCAGTGAAAGGATGGAAATCGACATAAATTACTTCTTTTCAATACAGAAAAACGATGATATCTTTAAAATTCTTTTTTTGTTTTAGACTCAACTTTGACGTTAGCTTTTGTCACGTGATTGACAGCTGCAAGATCTTCGACTCGACTTAGGAGTTGGGCCTAATGAAAAAAAACCGACCTTGGTTAGTTTAGTGGAGAATAAGACTCAATGTTGAGTGACTGAGTCTTGTTCTCATGTAAACCCGGAATGAGCATAAAATAAATAAACTTGTCAGATCTGTTCAAGGAAAACAAGACTCTATGAACACGGCTCTAGTAAAGTATCTATCTATCTATATATCTATAGCTTTATATCTAACAATCTATCTATTTATCTATCTATCTTTCTATCTGATTAATATTCCTCTCAGGTTACAATGTATAAAGTGATTACTCTATCTATCTATCTTTATGTACTCTAGCTTGAGAACTCAGCGTTGCCGCGCGCGCCCAGTGTACTCAAAGTTACTTCCACCGTTTACCCGCGATTGGTCGTAAATTACGATTTTAGTTATATTTTCCTATACAATTGGAACCACTTGGAGGCCAAGCTAAGAAAATGTACACGGTTATCCCGAGATAGAAAGACAGATAGATAGACAATACAAATAGACAGATAAATAGACAGATATATATATACTGACAGATATATAGACAGAAAGACAGAAAAACAGACATATATATAAGCAGACAGATATATAAACAGATGTATAGACATATATATAGAAAGATATATAGACATATATATACACAGATATATAGACAGATATATAGACATTTATATAGACAGATATATAGACAGATATATTGACAGATATATAGACAGATAGACAAATCTGTTTTCTATCTGAAAGTTAAAGTGTCCTGTATTGTTTTATTGATTTTTCTAACACAGAATTTTCTAAAGAGAAGATTGTTGATAAAACAGCTAAACAGCCATTTTAATGGACTCTAGACCTAATTTCAAATCGCTCTCAATTTAAAGCGTGAAATGCCCGAATTCCAACGATACCCGTGAGCCCTTTATCAAATTAACATTGAGAAATATNCCCAACCTTTTAAGTTTTATCTTCTAAATTTCTCAACTCATTAACTTTCAAGCGTTTCCACAGATACATTTTCTCTACCAATTTAGAATTATGTGTTTTGAGAAAGTTTAAAAGGAATAATTGTTTTTCTTCAAGTATCTTTAAATTGTTGTACTTTTCGACCATGTGTTATACTTCCTAAAGATATGTAGTAGTGTATAATGAAGCTAAAATATTTAATTAAGATTAATTTGTTAACTACTAGCTTGAGAACCCTGAGTTGATCACTCATGGTTACTCATTCCCGCCGCTAACCCGTGCTAGGCCGTACATTACGATTTTAACTATTCCCCCCCTCCCATAAAAGTGGTCCTACTAAACTTAAAATCACAAAAACAAATTAAGAACATTCCCGTGGTTCTTCCGAGTTACCCAATCAAAGTTTGAGGCAAATCAGTCGATGGGTTCCGTCATACAAACAAACAGAGATTACTACTTTATATACCTGGTATGCAAGGGATACAACGAAAAAAAGTTTTGACAATTAGAAAGTAAACATGAAAAATATCGTAGGGTTACTGGTGCGAATTTAAGTGTTAACTTTTAATTTTTCATCAGACATAGCTTTCTTTAAAATGATGATGTCTACTTTTTTAACCGAAAATTTTGACTAAAAATCTGTATTTTATTAATACAGGGATACCTACAAATGGTGGTGTATTAAATATATAAAAAACCGACTATACACTCCATAATCCATAAATCCCCCCGCCCCCTCCCCAACTAATGTTCATGAAGCCGTATGAGTGTCTCGTCCTAGTGTTTATCCCACAAATAATGGTTTGAATTTAATTATTATAATTACAGACAATTAAAAAAATTGATATTTAATGGCATGTAAACATCAAGCTTATGTCAATTTAACGCTATATTTAAATCTTATATGTTTTAAATCCTCACTTCCCTTATTATAGGGACCGTTCACTTATTTTGGTTAAACTAAACAGCCTATTCGCTGTTGATTGGTATTAGTCTTACTTTTCAAAGACAACTGTAGCCGGAGAAAAAGTCGATTTTTCTTCAGAATTCGAGCGCAAAGTATGATACCTTTGTCAGAAATAGTATATTAGAAGTTTTTCAGCAACTTTCAGATTCACACCAGCATCCTTTTCCACGCTATCTGAACAACAAGGAATAGTTATTTTTGTTTTTGTTAAATTGTCACAGTTTCCATCATTGTCTTAACCCTATAAAGGCTGCGGGGTCTGAATCTATCCTGTGGCGCCTATAAATAGGCCGTGGAGAATAGGTTAAGGGTTGAAATGGAAGTTCAAAGCCCAATTTTTCAAGGCCATCTCATAGAAAAAAAAAGAGACCGATAACTTTAATAGTTTGGGTGCTAGGGAGGGTTGAAAAATCATGCTTAAAAAGGGTCAAAAATCTGAAGACAAAAATTTGGTTTTTTGTTTTAAACAAATCTCAAAGTGTGACACATGTTTCTACATGCATTTTCAGTGGCTTTTCAAAAATATAGTTTTTAGATCTGTAGCTTTAGTCAGAAAAAAAAGTTATAGGCTATTTTAGATTTTTTTTCACAGACCGGACTTTTTTTCCACCATGTACAAAATTTCACGGCGATGGTGTCAAAAATAAGAGTGCTAGGACAAAAAACTACGAGAGGGGCGCCAAACAACCCCCCCACCGCCTGTTTAGGGTTCATAAAGCAAAAATCACTTTTTTCAAATTTTGAATTGTTGTTCAAGGTAAAGAATAAATAAGTTTATGATGTAAACCCGGCTTTGTCTGAAAACCAAACTCTCCATATTAAGGAAACCCACTCAACTTTAAACCAAGCTAAGAGTCAAGGGATGATCATGTATAAAAAGAAAGTTGAGAAGCCATGTTAATATGCTTGCAGTGAAGACGTAATGCTTGCACTTAACATTTTTTGCGAAATTTTTTACTTTTTTAAAAATCGGTTTCGCGGATATTTATTTAATGTTCAAAAAAAAATATTTAAATTTTTTCGTCAAATTTAAATATTTTTCAACCAAAAATCTGAAAACAAAACTTTTAATAATTTTATGAAAAACATTGTTCATCCTGTATATCTATATATAAATTTGGCTTGTCTTGGTGTTTGTTTGTTTGTCTGTCTGTTTGTTTGTATTCAATAAATGTCAAAACGGCTGAACCGATCGGGCCCAAATTTTGTGTGGGACCTTACCTTACATTAGGGAAGGTTTATAGATGATCAAAATTCCAAAAATTAGCCGTCAACAAAATTCGAGTTTCATTAAATTTAAAAATTTACGAATTTATTTTTTACAATCTGCGAACTTTTTTGTTTTTGTTTTATAGTGTTTACAATGTATTCAATGAGAAAATGTTCAATTGAAATAGAACTGAAATCCTAGTCTTCTAAATAACATAAAAGATTTATATTTAAATGCTTTCCTCTCAAACCGTTTTGTGGCATGACGGAAATGTCATTTGGACTCTTTAAACTGAGGAATAATAAAAAAAAACAAAAAATGTTTCCCCTTTTTTTCAAATGATAGCAAAAATTTAAAGATTATTTCATAGAGAAATTAATTTAAAAGTGGCCATTGTAATATAAATTTTATTTTTACTCATTCTGTCAATGTACAAGATTAAAATAATGAGAAAAAAAAACAGTTTTAAGATGATGATAATGTTGCCCCTAGTGATCTGTTGATTTATAANCATGCATATATATATATATATATATATATAGAAAAAAGGTTAATTGTGAAGATTAGGTTAAGGAAGGCCAACCAAAACAGACAAAGTGATTTGAAACAAAAGAAACTAAAAACATCTCACATTAAAAAATCTCTATTTTGCATACTTATTATTTTATTTAAAAATAAAAATTTCCTTTAAAGTTTCTCTGTAAATGTAACATGTAGATTTATAAAAAATTCAAGTAAACTTAAGATTGAAATCTTTTATGTTTTTTTTTATCATAAAATCTTTTATTGAAGATCTATTGATAACATGTTTTGAATTTATGTGTAATCAAATAAAGGAGCAACGAAGTCACAAAGTCGTAATAGTATAATGTCAATTGAATGTGTCCATCTCCTCCTGGTTAGTTCGCAGTGTGAGAAAGAACGCCATCAATTTTATTGAAAAGTGTTTATATTGGCTGTCAGTCACATAAACTTATATTCTTAAAAAATTAAGGAATTATCGGTTTCAAGGGTACCTTTGTAAATAGGGTATTGCTTTCTTCGCATGGAGGGTGACATACAATTACGCTTACAGTCCCTTTAAGTGCCTAAAACGCTTACAGTCCCTTACAGTATCTAAAACGCTTACAGTCCCTTTAAGTGTCAAAAACGCTTACGGCCCCTTTAAGTGTCTAAAACGCTTACAGTCCCTTTAAGTGTCTAAAACGCTTACAGTCCTTTTAAGTGCCTCAAACGCTTACAGTCCCTTTAAGTGTCTAAAACGCGTACAGTCCCTTTAAGTGTCCAAAACGCTTACAGTCCCTTTAAGTGTCTAAAACGCTTTCAGTCCCTTTAAGTGCCTAAAACGCTTACAGTCCCTTTAAGTGTCTAAAACGAACCAAAAAACGGTATCGAAGGTCATCTTGTTTATTATTTAAATGATTGTCTTATTTTAAATGTAAAATAATTAAAATAAAACATTTTTGAAATTTTGCGAGTCATTAATTGCCGTCTTGGCTGTTATTTTACAGAAACGTGGAAGAATATTGTAAGAATTGAACACTTTTAATCAACAAAAACTACTTCATATTCCAAATTACTGATCAAATAAACATTTTGAATCGGGCTGATCTGTATGTATCTGTGTATCTGTGTATCTGTGTATCTGTGTATCTGTGTATCTGTGTATCTGTGTATCTGTGTATCTGTGTATCTGTCCTGTATACTGATACAGGAGAAACCAATTAAAAAGTTTGCTTGACTGTCCCAGGACAGAGTTTAGAATTATACACCAGGTCAGAGCTGGAAACTGAAGAGAATTTTGATCAAAGAAACCAAGTTTAGGACACTAATGAGCTGTCGTTGAACAAAACTCAGAAGAGGGTATTGACAAGCGAACTTTGGGGAACTAAAGAGAGTATCTCCAAACGAAACCCAGTTTTGAAAACTAATGTATTGTCGGTGAACAAAAACAAAACCCAGAAGAGATTATTGACGTACGAAACCAAGTTTGGGAAACTGAAGAGCGCGTGTTTACTGTTTGGGAAATAATAAATATGACCGTCCTAAGGAAACTAAAGTATCATTGAGTATCAAGAGTATTATTGAATCAAACTGGGTTTCGGAAACTGAGCAGATTGGTGAACAAAGCCCTGTTGGGTTAATTAAATAATTAAATAAAGTATTTCTGAAGAAAACCCAGTTTGGGAAACCTAAAAGAGTTTCTTTAAACGAAACCCTATTTTGGAAAACTGGATTTCTTCTAACAGTGCATACTTTGAATTCATCAGCTGCTTGAGACAAAGAAACTTTCTTAAACCCTATTCACACTAACATAATTTTACCCAAAATAGACTGGGGGGGGGGTCCTCTGCCCCCCCCCCCAAGTGTATCCCTTAAAGATTCACAACGGAACACTTTAAATTTGCCTAATCAATAATGGGGAGATATGTTTATTTGTCTAGATTGAATATTCTTTAATTCTCAAAATTTCTTCACAGTTTAGCAATAAAGACGCAAGATACTTTTATTTAGAAACCACAGTTGAAAATAACCAACTATTTAAAGATAAATCATGGATATTATATTTTTTATGACACATTTTTTAGAATACCTTTGTAAATCGGATTGGCATGCCAATGCGTTTTTTTTTAATTGGGTTCTCGTCTCTTAAAATTACGTTAGTTAGTTAGTTATTTAGTTAGTACATTAGTTAGTACTTTAGTTTATAGTTAGTTAGTTAGTTACTACATAAGCTAGTACTTTAGTCGGTTACTTAGTTAGTACATAAGTTAGCACATTCGTGAGTACTGTAGTTATTTAGTTAGTACATTAGTTAGCACATTAGTTAGTACTTTTGTTGGTTAGTTAGTTAGTTAGTACATTAGTTAGTACTATANATAGATAGATAGATAGATAGATAGATAGATAGATAGATAGATAGATAGATAGATAGATAGATAGATAGATAGATAGATAGATAGATAGATAGATAGATAGATAGATAGATAGATAGATAGATAGATAGATAGATAGATAGATAGATAGATAGATAGATAGATAGATAGATAGATAGATAGATAGATAGATAGATAGATAGATAGATAGATATATAAATTGATGGAGTTTCCATGTTATTGAAACCATTAAAGTCTGTATCTCCCAGGAACACTCTGAAGGATGAACCAACAAAAACTGCGAGAAAATAATGATGCTTTGTAAACTGAGCTAGGATTAGACCTGAACTATTGGTTTTCTGACCTTGCGGGCTATGGGGTAATCAAACTATAGGTTTTTCTATTCTTGGGGAACAGAACTAATGGTTTTCGGACCTAATGTTAACCTTTTTTAGGGGAACCCGATCAACCTAATGTTAACCTTTTTTAGGGGAACCCGATCGACCTAATGTTAGCCATTTTTAGGGAAACCCGATCGACCTAATGTTACCCTTTTAAGAGGAAACCCAAGCAATAGAGTTTCTGACCTAATTAACAATCATCCATGTTCAAAATTCCTTATAAGTTTTAAGTTGTCCGCATCAAAAACTTAACTTTGAGGTTGGGGAAGAAAAAAACTATGTTTCCACGTTTGTAGGAGTTACAATAACAAACAAAACTAAGACAAAAAAAAACAAATCAAAAGATACTTTAAAAAAGATTCTAAAAACAATAAGATACAAACCTACAAGGAATAAAGCGATAAATTTGTCTTTTTGCTGTGCATTTCACATCGACGTTTGTTGTCATCAAAGTAAGAATCAAACAGCCAAAAAGAAAAAAAATGTCTGGATTTCCTGTAGGTAGGTTTCCGCCTGGTTCGATTGATACTGAGAAACTTACAGGCCTGGGCAAATCAAATATTATAGAAATCATTCAAAACAATCATATTTCTCCCTCTATTCATCTACACTCTCAACTCTCAAGATAAACAACCCTTTAAAGGGAGTAACCGGCTATGTAAAGTAGTTGAACTGAGTATGCAGTGTTGTTGAAAGCTTCTTAGTTCAACTATCTTACATAGCCAGCCGGTCACTCCCTTTAAAGAGGCGTATTTGTATTGGACTCTCCATTTATAGCGTCAAAGTCCGATTCACAACGGTACCATAAAAAGCTGTGTCAGATCAAGAATAGATCAGTAACTATGCCTTTTCTTGCGGCGTCTCTACAAGAGTATCTTCCGAATTTTTGCTGCTGAACAATGAAGGAAATTATAAGAATTTTGCACTTTTCCAAATAAAGAAACGACCAGGCACAGTATTGATTAGATTAAAGTTTAAATAGTAAGAATATATTCTCCTTCAATGGAAATTATAATTTACAGCAACAGAAATACACTTGCTCAAATATCGTCTTCTTAGTCCATGCTTTTATGAGTCTCACTGTAGCAAATTCGATAAAATTCCATTATCTATAGTTTGATTCAACAATTCATAAAATTCATCATTGTTAACTTTGATTGATGGCAGAAATTTAGGAAAATTTTGATGTAATGAGTTTAATGACCCTATGCCATGATTTTGAGTTAAAACAAATAAATAATCCAGAAAAAATGATATTCCTGCTTTTATATATTTTTTACTTAATTTTTTAAAAAAGTTTTCATAAATGAGTTTATGTAGACATAAATGATTATGAATAATAAACATACAACTGCACTTCCCTAAAGCTCTAAGGCATTTTAACAGGTGGGGGGGGG
>NW_019402136.1:0-2428 GCF_000591075.1 Eurytemora carolleeae
ATCAAAATTTCAAATATTTGTCTCCATCAAAATTCGATCGTCATTAAATTTTTTAAAATTTTGAAAATCCGCGAAATTTTTTGGGAAAATCCGTGAATTATTTTTTTTTTGTTTTACGATGTACACAAAGAGAACATGTTCACAACTAATTTAGAAGATGGGCGCGAAGCGCCCTCTAAGGCTAGTAATGTATAATTACTGATATTGAGCGCAAAGTCAACGTTTAAAATCATCCATTTGGGTGGTTATGTTTAGAGAATCGATTTTTTAAATCATTAAATAACGACGACGAAGAATGAACAGTAAATAAATAGAAATTTGTCAATAAATCAATGTTAGAATCAATTATTTTTTTTCATCATTATATTGAATTTCTTATTCTTTACGAATTTGTTCGCAGATTTCTACAAATTCTTCAAATGAACAAGATTACTTATTTTCGATGATAAGAGTTAATTTTTATTTTCTCAACCTGTTCCTAAACAACTAATTAGTTTACTTTATAATTAGAAATTATACATCATTAAAACGTTTCACATGTCTCAAATGAATCATAAAAAAATGCTCCACAATATTACTACATTCTCTGTTCAACTGCTTTACACTGCCGGCCACTCCCTTTGAGTAGGAGAAGAATAATAGAAAACTGTAAAATTTAGTCAAACGTGAAATTTACTTCAACTTGGCTTTCAGAGGGCTTCGAGGCATCTTCTAATTCAATTCTGAACATTTTCTCATCGTATACATTGTAAAACAAAAACAAACAAAAAGTCAGCGAATTTTATCAACAATTTTCGTGAATTTTCACAATTTAATCAAAATTGAATTTTGTTGGAGGCTCATTTTTGAAATTTTTATCATTCATTAACCTTCTCTGGGGCCATGTAAAGTCCCACGCTAAATTCGGGCCCGATAGATTCAGCCATTTTCAATTTGACGTTTATTGAAACAAACAAACACCCACCCACATCAAAACAAGCAAAGTATGTATATTTGACGTGAGCCAGCACCCAAGTAACCCTTAATTGACTCAATGTAATTTGATTTAAAGAAAAAAAGAATTCCTATCANTAGATAGATAGATAGATAGATAGATAGATAGATAGATAGATAGATAGATAGATAGATAGATAGATAGATAGATAGATAGATAGATAGATAGATAGATAGATAGATAGATAGATAGATAGATAGATAGATAGATAGATAGATAGATAGATAGATAGATAGATAGATAGATAGATAGATAGATAGATAGATAGATAGATAGATAGATAGATAGATAGATAGATAGATAGATAGATAGATAGATAGATAGATAGATAGATAGATAGATAGATAGATAGATAGATAGATAGATAGATAGATAGATAGATAGATAGATAGATAGATAGATAGATAGATAGATAGATAGATAGATAGATAGAAAGATAGATAGGTAGATATATAGATAGACAGTTAAGTATCTGGTGGAAGACACGTAACTCTAGTTCTGTGGTTTGTCTATTGTTTACTAAACGACCCATTCAACCTTGTTATTGTTCTACTGTCTTCACATCGAGGAGATGGAACTTGTTTTTATGTGTTTTTTTTTTCAAGAACATGATAAAGTATTTTCAAGAATATATTAACGTATTTTCAAGAACATGATAACGTATTTTCAAGAACATGTTAACGTATTTTCAAGAACATGTTAACGTATTTTCAAGAACATGTTAACGTATTTTCAAGAACATGTTAACGTATTTTCAAGAACATATTAACGTATTTTCATGAACATATTAACGTATTTTCAAGAATATATTAACGTATTTTCAAGAATATATTATCGTATTTTCAAGAACATGATAACGTATTTTCAATCATATATTAACGTATTTTCAAGAATATAATAACATATTTTCAAAAATATATTAACGTATTTTCAAGAACATGTTAGCGTATTTTCAAGAACATATTAACGTATTTTTAAGAACACCGTAACGTATTTTCAAGAACATATTAACGTATTTTCAAGAACATATGAACGCATTTTTAAGAACATGTTAACTTAATATAAAAAATGTGGTGATTCCTATTCACAACGGTACCCTATAAACATCATTTCTGTCTATGTCTATGTCTATGTCTATGTCTATGTCTATGTCTATGTCT
Source organism: Eurytemora carolleeae (assembly GCF_000591075.1). Classification (NCBI taxonomy): domain Eukaryota; kingdom Metazoa; phylum Arthropoda; class Copepoda; order Calanoida; family Temoridae; genus Eurytemora; species Eurytemora carolleeae. Next base: position 2,155 of record NW_019402136.1, read on the forward strand.
ATGTCTATGTCTATGAATCTGTTTGACAACTATGTCCCCTGCCAAACTGATAAATATCCAAATTTCAATGTTGACGGATTTCTTTGTGTCTTTCTATCTATCTATATATCTATCTATCTATCTATCTATCTATCTATCTATCTATCCATCAAATTATCTATCGAAATATCCTTATCGTTGTTCTCAACCTCTGTTTAAGGTCAATGGGAGACTGATTGTAGATTTCAATACCTTGCATAGCTCTTCAGTGTTTGTTTGTATGCATTCAGACTAG
>NW_019402137.1:0-3525 GCF_000591075.1 Eurytemora carolleeae
CATTTGGGAAATTTCCCAGATACCCAGTCATTTGGGAAATTCCCCAAATTCCTATAGGTATTTGAGGGTGGTATATTTTTAAGATTTTGGAAATTTCTCAAATGCCTGGGTACTTGAGAAATTTCACACATACCTAGGCATTTGGGAAATTTCCCAGATACCCAGGCATTTGGGAAATTCCTATTTTTGACATTTTTGATAATTGCTGTCACTCCCTCTTTTCTACATATTTCTACTTATCATTTTGTTTAGCAAAACTTAAACTTAACATGGTTAACATTGTACATGGTTACCTACAAAGGATGCTTTTTAGAACTCGTAATGTTTATTTGATTTGTTTTATTATTCCATGTAAAGTTCAAACTGTTCATTTCTTTGCAAAATCAATGAATAAGCCATTGTTCAAGAGAGAAGCATTATATCTGATCGTAATATTATCAGAGATTTAGGTCGTCTTCACAAACTCATCCTTTGAAGGTATACCTTATACCTTAGATGCTTTTGTTTTCTCACAAAATAATACTGGATATTTTTAGGGAATTTATAGTGTGCTGCATAGAGCAAATCAACGAATGTATACGCAATCCTGCGTAACTAGGGATTTACTTTGTTTTGAGTCCGTTATTAAAGGGAGTGACCGGGTAGACATGGTAGTTGAGCCAAAAGTGCAGTATTGTAGAGAATCTTAAACATTTGTCGAAGTTTTTTTAATGCAAGTGTACAGCGTTAGATACGTAAACATATCGTGATGTATACAACCGACCGCTCTATTAATTAATTAATTATAGCGAGGTCGGTTGTATGCATCTGAGCTAAGCTTTACCTCTTCGCTTTATTACTCTTATGTTTTTCTTCAATACTGCACTCTCAGCTCAACTACCATGTCTTCACTCCCTTAGACATTCATGGTTTTTGGGCTTTACAGAGCTTGAAGTGAATCTAAGACGCGTATCCTAAATTGTATGCTGGATAGTTTGTTTACAGAGCTTGAAGTGAATCTAAGACATGTATCCTAAATTGTATGCTGGATAGTTTGTTTTCATTATGCAAAGTCCAGTGATCAAAAAGGTCAAGCAAAACGATTTTTCATATTCATAATTTATTTGAAAAATCATTTAATATCTTTGTTTAGAGAAAAAATAATCTTAAAAAAGAAAATAAAATTGTTCTGTTGGATCAATATTTAAGATTCTTTAAGATGATTTATAAAACCAAAAACTTTAAATTAAAAAAATCCACGGACCTCAAAACGATGACCATCAGAATGCGTGTTTCTGCGTAATTCTGCGTAATCCTGTACACTCTTTACACTCCTGGTAAATGCATTATAACATACCAACCAGGTACCAACACCGTATGTTTAGGTCATGAATTAACCCCTCTCTCGTATTTTGATTTTGTTATTATTGCCAATTAGGAGAAATTAGATTATTTTGGCGGAAAATAAAAAAATTTAGGGAAAAGTTTTTTAAAATAGAAAACTTTTGATTTGATGTTTATTTTTTGTTTAAAACATAATAGGAGGAGTACACTTGAAATTACGTCCCTCTCACTCCTTTTTAATTATTTTTAAAATCCTTTATTAATCTTATTTTAAATATATTTTTTTAGATTTTAGGATAGACTTAAGTAATGCCGTGAAGTACAAACTTTATACAACTGCCGAGTGTGATATTACGATAATTAGTCAATTTTTACTTATTTATTTGTTTGTTTATTTATTTTTTATTTGCTACCATTATATACAGTTGGAATTCTAAGGTTTTTAATTCAAATATTGTGTGATTGTACTTGTTGCTTTCATTTCTAAAATATCGCTTTGACTCAGATTATCTGAAATAGCAATGTTCAAATATGTGTTATTACGGGGGGGAAATCGCGAAAAAGGTTCTTCATTTTTAAATGTCGTCTTTCTCTGTCAAGTTATCTAATAAGAACGAAACTATATCGAATGGAGATATTGCCGATTGGACTAACGTAAAACTTTAAAGTCAGCTGTTCACAAACCGGTTTTTGAACGTTGGTCCAAATGGACATTAGTCTAATCGATCATTAGTCCAATTTATATGACGCCATAATAAATATCCATTTCAGAGATTAATGCTTTTTAATGTGGGTTGTCAGATTTTAATACATGGATACACATTAGGTTTTGGGATTTCTTATTGGTAACATGCTTGCGTTGCACCTTCTGATTGACCCATCCTTGTGAACAGTTTAATAAATTAAGATATATTTTAAAAGTCGTCTTCGTTTTAAATCACAATATTGCGTGGGCTTTTGTAAGAAAAAGCAGTAATCTTGAATTCCAACTGTTTCAAGTAAATAAAATGTCACTGAAAGTGAAAATAAGTATTTTATTTTATGTTTTCTTTTGACTTTTATGAATTTTATTCGTGTATGTGATATCCCGTCATTTCATTGTCATCATCAGCTTTTATTCTCTTAAAATCTGATAACATGTAATTCTATATCTAATATATATCATTATCAAATAAAGATACTTTCATTAGAGATTGTGTATTACGAAGGGTTATTCTGATTAGGTTAATGCAGAGATAAGAGAATAATAGATCAATTGAAACCTAGAAAAAGCTATATTTTCCACAGCAGGTTCTATTGTGTACAAGTACTGTAAACCACCTTAATCAGCAGACACCTATATTCATTGATATTAAAGGAGCCTTTGGATACGAAATACTAAATCTTCAAAAATATACTAAATTCATAAACTTGATGTTTCATGTTATATATTGGATTATTTCTTTAAAAGTTGTAAAACCTAACCCCTGAGTAAGTATTATATGGAACAAGTGGCCGTTAGATGGCAGTCCAAAACCGTTCATGTAACTTGAGCATGGCTTGTCGGGACACTATAGGCCTGCTCAGCCTATTCAAGTAGAGCATATACGCAGTATGGTTAGTCTGTGATTGTCTCTACAGTACATAAAACAGAGTTAACCTTACAAGATGAAACTGAAAAGAACTCCTCAAATATATCAAGTTAAAATTAAGTCTTATGCCTCGAATGTGGTCTTTATTGCCATTCATAGAGTCTTTAAACGGCTTACTTAATGATTTGGCAAGAATAGACCATAGTAAATAAATAAACATAAGTAGCTTATGTACGCAAAATCACCAAGAATTATACAGTCCGCGAACTCAAACTTCTAGGGGTCAAAGTGGACTTCTATGATAAGCGGGGTGGTTTGGTGTTTTAATGGATTTCATAATTATTAAACCACTCAGGAGTGAAATTTATTTTGAGAATATCAAATTATTTCACTGAGCAATATATCATATTGATGAGAACTGAAGAAAGACATGAGAAGGACTAAACTAACTTAAATTTCTCTCTACAGAACTCATGTACACCACAAGTACTCAATGACATAAGAACAGCCAATGTTCACAACCGACCTAGTTAATCTATATAATAGGAATATCTTTAAAACATCTCTGTACATTTATATCTTTCAAGATGAAAAATGTCGTCTTATGCGCAATCTATCTTTATCTATGGTT
>NW_019402137.1:3642-11835 GCF_000591075.1 Eurytemora carolleeae
AACTCTAGCAGACATAATAATATTATGGCTTTTGAAATTAGGTATTACAATGCTAATTCATAACAAAGACGATATCGAATTCGTCACTGAATTCCCATGCTTTTTGTGACACCCTGTAGAGGAACTCAGATGCATTTATTCTTGTTTACAAACACAGCCCAGAGAGAACTGGTTTAAATATGTACACAGAGAATACGAAACAGAAATTATCTGATCTTGCCTTATTACCTTGTTTCCGGTTATATATCCTGCACGTAGATTACATAATAATTATTTACAATTAAGTTAAGGGAATTTTACTTTACCAATTTTGCTTACATAACATCCAGAGTGCATGGAGGACTCCACAGTTATCATGAAGTATTTGATCAGAAGATTCAAATGGAAATATATTCGCCCCAGGCGAATTTTGTGTGTATTTAGATCAACTTTAGTTAGTCCTGTCCAACACTAATCGTTTGTATCGTTATAATGTAAATATAATTTGTGTACAACCATGCTTTGTTATTAAACTCAATCTTTGCTTTTTCCTGCTGAATTCTTTTCAAGTCTATAAAAGCTTCCCTTTGTTTACTTCCAAGTATAAATAGAAAACAAAGCTGCACTCAAATGTCGTCTATATTGTATTGGTAAATAGGCCTGTTATAGTTAATTTTTTGTTCATACGAACTACTTTTTCGTCGATATTTGAACTATATTTTGTTGTTCTTTTGAAAAATTTTTTGTTGTTAATTTGAAGTATTTTTTGCCGTTATTTGAACTATTTTTCTTTGTTTATTTGAATTATTTATTAAGTCTATTAAAACTATTTCTTTTTGATCATTTAAACTATTTCTTGTTCATTTGGACTATTTTTGATCTCGCTTAATCATAAATTCCTATATTCTATAATGAGCTAATAATGTGTTAATTTGGACTTGATATGACGATATGCCATGGAGTATATATATAATATATTGATTTTAGAAGCCATATTTTTCTAGGGTAAAGTTTCTAATATATATCACTATGTCTGATCTCCCCCCACCTCCCCATATCTCCCTATACTATATGCATTATTATTTTTATGTGAATTTATCTATTTATATTGAATATTTTCCAATTTTATATGAAATATATGTGCGATAATACAAAAAAAAAAAAAAAGGACAGTATATATGTATTGAATACCACCCTCAAATACCTATTTGAGAAATTTCCCAAATGCCTGCTTAAATTGATGAAAACCACAGATCCGTGTAAGAGCATATTGAATATATTTACCCCTGAAATTATTGATCAGAGCATATAGAATATATTTACCCCTGAAATTATTGATCAGAGTTTGCTACAGCAAGGGTCTGGGTTTTTGGGTTGGAGAAAGCATGGTTTTCACTTAAACTTCAAAAATTGAATTCATTTCATAAACCAAAAAACCTGTCTCCTCCCTCTCTATGGTATATTCCCCCCCTTATCCCCCCTTCATCCCCCCTCGTCTACCCTCTCTAACAGTATACTTGTTTATATACTATGTATTTTTTTCATAATAACAATGATTTGTACCGGGAATGAAAATCGTCTTCCATTGAGTATATTGGAGAATGTTTGAGTTTATTTGTACATATGTATTACGTGAGATAAGATTCCATTATATATATGGTACTCAGTACATGAGCCCCTCTCAACCTCCACTCCCCTCCCTCCTCCATCCATCCCTCCCCCTACCCTCTTAACAGTGTATGAATGTATATGAAGAGTTCTTTTTTATTTTGTGGTTTTGCATGAAACATAATTCCCCTCCTTCACCCCCTCCCCTCCTTCCTATATGTGAATACTTCTATCTAAATTACATTTATAGAATTTTATAAAACTTTTTTTTGAATGGCTTCATTGAATATATAAATGGTACATGATACATGATACACGAACTCCCTCTTCTTTAAAAATTCTAAAATTAGTATTTTTCGAAAATAGAATTTTTTTCTCTTGGATTTTGATAAATATGTTTTGTTGATTTTTACCTGGAATGAAAATCGTCTTCCTTTTTTTCCTTTTTTTTAATCAGTACATATATGATTGTATGCAGGATGCATGACACAGTGAGGCATTTGTTAGAAAAGTGGTGAGATCTATTGTTATATTATAGAACGGTTAGTAATACCTAAAGTTTAAAGATGTCACATTAACTGTAATGATATTAAACAAAATATAAACTGTGATGATAAAAATCAATGTACATCAACAGTCAACTATGTAGATAGAGAAAAAGTAACAAAAAAGCATAGACATAAAGAGAGAAAGAAAATGTTGAATAATAAAGAAACCTAATATAAAAGAGGATACAAATCAAACTGATGAAAATTCAAAGAAACATGAAGAGAAAAAACAAATTGGAGGAAATGTAATGAACCATAAAGTTCAAACAGGATTTCAGGAAACAAAAAGGTAATTTTCAGGATTATATTTTATTTGATATTTTATTAATAAATGTTTCTTAAAAATCTTATAATTATAATAATTTTTAAGATTTGTTAATATGAATTTAATGGATAAACGAATCTACTCGTATTCCTGAGAAGGTTCAAAGAAGTAACAAAAAATGAGATAACACATGCACAATACTTCAATATTCATGGATCATTGAAATTCTCAATACCTATTTAATTAGGGTAAACTCGTCCTGATGAATCTAAAATATATTTATATATTAGGTAAGACCAAAGAGAATAGAATATATATTAGAGTGGAATTTAGACAATCCCTCGGTATGAATTTTTTCAGTCCCTTTTTGTCTGAAAGGGAGTTCAAAGTGTTCACAAATTATATGCAGTAGCGTACATTATTACAGTATGTTCCCTAGACTATCCATTTCATTTTTTTTATCAAATTATTTAAAGCTGTTAAATAAACTTTATAAAATGAATTAGGTGAATAAAAAATATCATTTGATTTATAGTTATAACGGAAAATCATCGTTTGTAAAGTGAAAGGCATAGAGTATGTGTAAAATGATCATTGGTCAATTATGAAACCAGCCTCTTTCATAATTTGTTTTTTTAATTGATTTTAGATTTTCTATAAAATGATGTTCCAGGGCCCAAAAGATTATATAGCGCAAATATGTGAAGTACAATATCTATCTATCTATCTATCTATCTATCTATCTATCTATCTATCTATCTATCTATCTATCTATCTATCTATCTATCTATCTATCTATCTATCTATCAATCTATCTATCTATCTATCTATCTATCTATCTATCAATCTATCTATCTATCCAATCTTGAAGTTTGAAATTACTGTGACAATGAATTTGCTATCCCCATGGTAACTGTAGTTTAAACCCTTCAATATATCTACATAGAGAATATAAAGTCCACCGCAGAGGTGCAGGGAGGGTTATCTGAAGAGATGGACTTTTTTTTGTCAACGACCAACATTTTATGTTAACGATGGTGTCGTATAGAAAAATTAACGAATGAAGTACAGTTGATTTGGATTGTTCAGAGAAAAAAAATATTTAATAACGAACGAAAAATAAATGAATGAAGTACAGTTGATTTAGATTGTTCAGAGAAAAAAAGAATATTTGATAACGAACGAAAAATAAATGAATGACTTAAAATTGTACAGCAGAATAAACTTGAAAAAAAAACAATTTTTTTTTACTGAACGAACGATTTTTTAACAGACTTTTAAAAAACGATTTTTTACTGAACGAACAATTTTATTAAACTAATGACTTTACTGTATGAACAATTAATTTCACTGAACGAACAATTTAATTGAACGATTGTTCAGTTAGAAAATGATTGAAATAAGTAAGATGAAAATGAACGAATTCAATAAACGCCTGAAGAAAAAAACAAATGGGTCGTTAACGAACAATAGACGAGCGAAATGAAAAACACCGAATTTCTTGTTATTCACATTATTTCAGACAATTTTACACAATTTGCTCACTTTTTCTTTCATTTATTTTATGCTTAGATTGGAAGATGATTATCGATGAATAGTTTAAAATGTTGTCCTCCATGATTGTTTGATACCAAAGAGAATAATAAAAAAGATTAATTGCATGCTGCAGTCCTGAGTCATGTTATAGTAAAATTGATTTTAAAGTAAAATATAGTTGAGATAAAAATTTTCCTAACAAAATAAACTGAAAAAAGTTTAAAATATCTAACATAGTATATGATAGAAGACATTTAAAACTATACACCAACTGTCATGTTTCGTGGGACACCTGTAGAACAAGTATTGGGCACAAATTCAACAGGGTACTTGGGAAGTTTTAAAAAAAATTAAAAAGGTCTAAAAAATATAATTATATTTTGTTTTTAACTTCATTTTTCAATGGCCTTTTAAAAATATAAGTTTTAGATATGATTATTGCGTAAGTAACAACATAAAGATTATGCATATTTGGCTTTAATTATAAGATTTTTTCAAACATCAACCGTTTTTTCGACCGTCCTAGCCCTACACTAAACGTCTGTTTAGGCCTGTTCAGAGTTGATTTAACATAAAAATTGCAAAAATTAAGTTTGGAACATTTAAATCATTTCGCACTTATACATACCAACTAGGCTTTTAGGGAGATCCTCGCCCATCTTCTATGGCTTTATCTGTGAGCATCTTATCTTTGCACAGTATAAAAACAAAAAAATTTCTCAGATTTAATATTTTTCGTGGATTTTCAACCTTTTGAAATTCTGAGCATCCATAAACTTTCCTGCACCCGCGATTAAAAAAATTCGGGAAACTACGGCTCGGGTCTAAGCTGTCGTTGGGCCTTATTTATAGTTAGAGTTTTCAAATTCAAGCTGCATCTTATTTTCCACAGAAATGAGTTCAAAAAACCGGTTAAATATTCTATTTGGCGGATTTTCGTAGGAATATGGCGCATTTAGGGTTTTTATGAGAACAAGACTCAACATTGAGAATCTCTTATTTGCATTGGGCCTTACTCCTTAAGTCGAGCCGAAGATATTGTAGCTGTCAATCATGTGACACAAGCTGTCGTCAGAGTTGGGTCGAAGATCGGGTCTTAAAGTTGGGTTTAAGGAACTACGGCTCAAGTCGAAGTTTTTAAATCGCGGGCTCTGGAAACAACGAGGCAAACACCCACTCAAGCACTAAGCAGACAAGCAAAGATACATATTTATAGATTTCACACATACCAACAATTACTGCGGACACAAACTGAAAGAGAATATTGAATCTCTAAAAGTTAGATAATGTTCCGAAGAATCAAAGTTTTATTGAGAAATTCAAGAAAAATGTAGATTTTAGAAGATAGATAGATATCACAATCTAAACTTGTAGTAAATTCACAAATTTAATCTGAATATTCAATAGAGTATATGATATGGATATTTAGGGCTAAACAAAATGGTGGTAAATAGACTTCAGACGTAATTATTAATTGACCTTGTAATTAAAGCCCCCTTCCATCTCACAAAGGGGAAAACTGCAGTATGGTCCACATGCTGTCCTATTCACATAAAAATAGTAAATAACAGCACAAAACTGCAGTACGGTCCAAATGCTGTCCTATTCACAAAATAGTAAATAACAGCACAAAACTGTAGTACAGTCCACATGCTGTCCTATTCAATAACAAATAGTAAATAACAGCACAAAACTGTAGTACAGTCCACATGCTGTCCTATTCAATAACAAATAGTAAATAACAGCACAAAACTGTAGTACGGTCCACATGCTGTCTTATTCACATAAAAATAGTAAATAACAGCACAAAACTTCAGTACGGTCCACATGCTGTCCTATTCACATAAAAATAGTAAATAACAGCACAAAACTGTAGTACGGTCCACATGCTGTCCTATTCACAAAATAGTAAATAGCAGCACAAAACTGTAGTATGGTCCACATGCTGTCCTATTCACATAAAAATAGTAAATAACAGCACAAAACTGTAGTACGGTCCACATGCTGTCTTATTCACATAAAAATAGTAAATAACAGCACAAAACTTCAGTAAGGTCCACATGCTGTCCTATTCACATAAAAATAGTAAATAACAGCACAAACAAGTTTTATGTTTCTATGTTTTAAACTTTATGAGCAATTTGTAATTTATATATTCCTAATTATAAAAGATAATTGTGAGTAAAAATTTCAGTTTACGTGCAGCGTTATAAATGTCAAAATCTCGAATCTGCAAATCACGAAAGATTGAATTTTTTCCAAAGCTCAAGTATCTTTACAACTATAAAATTGGTGAAATATTTCAAACAATGCCAATTTGAGTGTAATCTCGATTTTATGTTTTAATACAGAGCATTTGCAGGAGATAGGAGCATTAAAGTCACAAGAAATATGTTTACCTTCTTCATCAGTAACATTTTGTAAAGTACATTTTCGTACGGTAACATTTTGTCTAGGTTTATTTTCGTATAGTACACTTGTATAGGTAACATTACGTGTTGGTTTAATTTGTCAAGGTAAAATTTAGAATAGATAACATATCTTTTATAAGATTAGGTAACATTACGTGTTGGTTACATTTGTCTAGGTAAAACTTAGAGCAGATAACATCTTTTATAGGATTAGGTAACATTTTGTGTAGGTTACATTTGTCAAGGTAAAATTTAGAATAGATAACATATCTTTTATTGGATTATGTAACATTTCGTGTAGGTTCCATTTTTCAAGGTAAAATTTAACATTACCAATACGTAATGTTACCTGTGCAAAATGTTACCTATACGAAATGTTATTTATGCAAATTGTTACCTATACGAAATTTTATCTATGCAAAATGGTACTTCGACGAAATGTTACCTAGACAAAGTGTACTGTACGAAATGTTACCTATACAAAGTGTACTTTACGAAATGTTACTGATCCTTATTTTTCACGAACACTCCCTTTAAGTTTTGCAGTACACTTTTTTGCGCTGCTTTGTGTGCGGAATTCTAATTGTGTTGAAGGTAATCAATAAATTCATTACTTGGATGTTTATGCTTCATGACTTTCAAAATAGTTTAAGTACACTCAAAGGCTGTCGGATAAGACGGACAATGTTTCAAAGACTTTAGAATAAGATAATATATCAGATCAAATACAGTAAAACAGACAGGACACAAAATCAACGACAATAGAATAAGACAGGACACAAAATAAAAGACGGTAGAATAAGACAGGACACAAAATCAACGACAGTAGAATAAGACAGGACACAAAAACAAAGACAGCAGAATAAGACAGGACACAAAAGCAAAGACAGTACGTTAAGAATGGACACAAAAACAAAGACAGTAGAATTAGACAGGACACAAAAACAAAGAAGGAGAAAAAGACAGGACAAAAAAACAAAGACAGTAGAATAAGACAGGACACAAAAACAAAGACAGCAGAATAAGACAGGACACAAAAACAAAGACAGTAGAATAAGACAGGACACAAAAACAAAGACAGTAGAATAAGACAGGACACAAAAACAAGGACAGGAGAATAAGACATGACACAAAATCAACGACAGTAGAATAAGACAGGACAAAAAATCAAAGACAGTAGAATATTACAGGACACAACTCTAAGACAGTAGAATAAGGCAGGACACAACAGTGAAAATCGTCTTTATCTTTTCAATGATTTGCGGCATTCATTTGTCAATTCTAATTTTTTAATAATTAATGAAACATTTTCACATTGTGTTGTTGGTTTTTTGAGCTTACAAGAAGATCGGAGATATGAATATTTTGTTCAGAATTAGAGAATTAAGGTGAATTATTTAAAAAAATCGATACATAAACGATTTTCTTCACTGTTAGAAAAACTTCTTCTGTCCCGTGCAATATATACAATTTGTCAGGTTACACTGCAATATATTGCATGGTTCAACAATTATATTAGTTGCGACGTTTATCTCGGAAATTGTTCTCCCAGTATGTATAAGTGTTATCCCGTGCAAAATAATTGATTTCCCGTGCAATATATCTGCTGTCACGGAACTTGCAAACTTTCTCCAGCTAATATAAGTTACGCGACACAAAATTATTATTACGTCTCAGTAGCGATTTCTCCCGTGAATTAAATGATTTTGTGCGTATTCTAATCCGTACACTTTAATCTTTCATATATGCTTGCGCACCAATTATTTCTTCTGTGACGATAATTATATTTAGTTCCATAACAAATATACTTGATTTAAAATTGATTATAACTTCTTTAACAAAAAAA
>NW_019402137.1:12158-65058 GCF_000591075.1 Eurytemora carolleeae
AAATAAAAATACAAAAACCCCATGATTATGGCTGAAAAAAAAGGTTTTTGTCGTAAATAATCCCTGGCACAACTTCTTTGTCCGACATTTTAGATAAACTGCTGAAAAGTGTACACTGTGTGTACTGTGTACACTGTAACCTAGGAGATAGGAGATATATCGCTTGTCAAAGCATTATTAAATGGTGTGACAAAAGATTGCTAACTCGGAGAATAATGTGACAGAACTCATACTTATTGCGATAGAATTTTCAAATTTGCATGTTATCTAGCACTCATTATAAATACTGGAACAGAAGTTTTTTCTTGTTTTAATCAATATATTTCCCATAACAGTAACATTTTCTGGTCAAGTTAATTATAAGAAGTGTGACAATAAATATAAGTAATGGGAGGTTTTTTTAGTGGTTTTCATGGAACCTATTTGTTCTTCGACAGCATTTTACCAGATTTGGAAGAAATGTTTTTCTAACAGTGTTCTTTTCTCTTGTAATTTAGAGAGCACAAACAAGCCAGACCACATATTGGAAGTTAAAGAACTAGTCTTGTGTGAAATTTGGTGGACAATTAAAAAAAAGAACAAAGACGATTTTAAAGTAGCTTGGCAAGAAATTCCGCTTCTTTTAGAATATCACTGATTCACTGCATTAAATGTTTGTATTCAGTTAATTCGGTTTTGTATGTTATCATAAATAACTCACAAAAAATATCTGCCTAGACCGATGGCAACTCAAAACTATCTAAATATGTTTTTAGACACACTGTAGTGTCTAAAATGCATATTGCACTTGCACAATGCATGTCCATAATTTGAATCTAAGGGCTTTAATTTACTTGAGAGGCCATAACTTTTAAAGAATTACAAGATATTTTTTTAAGAGTTTGGGAGTGTTTTTTTACCCCAAGCTTTCATGCTTTTGGCAAATCATTCTACTTCAACGGTAATGTGTCAATTTAGGAATTTTAAAGGGATGGTTCATATGTTTTAGCAATGTAATGAGGTACCAATTCTTAATAGAGGTGTACGAAGGTTTCAAATGCAGGTTCCATTGGGTTCCCACCAAGAAAGTTTTCTTAAGAAAGTTTTGGAGAAAAAAATCTGATATTTCCCACTTTAAAGGGAGTGTTCGCGAAAAATGAAAGGGGTATAGGCTTAATGCGATAAAAAAGCGCTTTTGATCGCTACTAATCTTACTTCTATCTGTTGCGTCTACCGAAGAACGTATGTGTCCATGCAAATTCAGAAAGATGCAACATTCAACTCGGATCGTAAAAAAAATCTATTTAATTCCCAACAAATCATTCAGATATTACAAACAATAGTCATCGATTATTTTTCGACGCATTCGTAGATAGTTGATATTTCATACACCACGTACTTCAACTTACCCTATTCATAAAGGGATTGATGACAAAATCCTAAATATCTCTAAATCATCTTAAATCAGGAGTTTGCTGTTGTCACATTTTATATATAGGACATTTCGATTCACAACAGAACCCTTTAAACCTTTGTTTGAGCATAGACAATTGAGTTAGCAATTTGTTTTTCTGTCTTCAAATCGATTTTTTTCAATTTAGGTTTTTAGTGGATGTGACTTGTGGATCTATTTAGTAGAGAAGGTGAAGGAATTTAACCCTATCTCTGCTGGGTACTTGAAAACCAGGATATGCTGGGGGGGGGGGGTTAATTTGACCCCTCCCCCCCTCTAAATCCCATGTTTGATGTTCAAATATGACAAATGATACATCATTGGAAAACTCTTGTACTCTACTTTTAGAATCTGCAAAAAAATTGCAAATTTGCAAAAATTGAATTTTTTATTGCAAAATCCAATTATATAGTAAAAATGTTTGCAAAAAAAAATTTGTCCAAAAAATGAAAAATTATACATTTTTGAAAATCCCTTGACCATGCCATTTCAAATATGCAAACATTTTTGCAAAATTTTAAATAACCTGAATTTTAATCAAGAAAAACTAAAAATGTGCAAATTTCTTTTGACAGGTTCTTTGCAAAACAAAATTAAAATTTTTTTCGCAAAACTTGTGCAATTCTTTTCCTGTGTGTCAAAGGCTTTCCAAAAAGCTAAATTTTATCAAAATCTGACAAGTGGAAGTGGGTTAAAACAAAGATTTAGTTTGTTACAGGAAAAACAGTCATTAAGGCAGTGTGCCTGAGGACTCCGGCAGTTAGTATAAAAGCCCGGTTTTAGGCCTAAAGGGAGGGCTTTGGGTATGTAGGAAAAGTCAGAAAATTTCATCAAAAAAAAAACTACAAGGGGGGTCAAATTGACCCCCCCCCCCAGCAGGAATAGGGTTAAGAGAACTAGGCTTTTAGGGCGCTTCCTGCCCATCTTCTATTTAAATTGTGAACATGTTCTTTTTGTTCACATTTTCAAACAAAGAAGAAAAATATTTTGCGGATTTTTAAAAAAAAATTCGCGGATTTTCAAGAATTTAAATTTTTTACAAAATTAAAAACCTTTAAAACACATTTTTTTAAAACTTTTATCATTCATGAACCTTCCCTGTGGTTACGTGATGTCCCACAAAAAATTTGGGCGCGATCGGTTCAGCCGTTTTGACGTTTATTGGATACAAACAGACAGACAAACACCAAAACACCCAGACAAGCCAAATTTATATATAGAAAGATACATATCTTTTCAAACCAGATAATAAATAATCTTGTAATTATGAAGTTAATATAATAAAGAGCTATATAAAGTACCCCCTTCGATCCTATATTTCATGCTTCAAATTTGGGGACAGTATGGTCCCCTGGAAAATATGTAGACAGTCTCTTTTAATTCCTAAATGACTTTCCGAATTTAAGTTAAAACAATATAATATTATTCTGTAAATCCAATTTTTTTGTTTATTTCTCAGTTTAATTATACGTGAGTTGTCAAAATATAACAAAGAAAATATTACTCTGTGGATTCCAAGATGTCCCTGCGAATAAAGCGTCGACATAAAATATTTTGAGGACAAAATTTTGGAATTCTTAAAGAGGTTATAGTATTGTAAGCATGGAGTTCCTTTGTTTTACACCACTTTTAAATGGTAATAGTATATAGAGGGATTTTGCACGAAACTTTGACCTCGCCTTAGGGTTTCCAACATAAAAGATTATTCACTTATGCGAAATTATACGTGCAATTACGAAAAATAATTTTCATTTCGTGTAATTTCGCAAGATTATGTGTAATTGGCGAAACTTCAATTTCGCGAAATTACGGCGTAATTTCGCGTAATTACTACAAAGTAATTTTGCAAAATTCTGAATAATTTACCCCTAATTAGCCAAATTTCAATTTGAAAGTATTTGAAATATATCCTTACACATATTTTCCCACTATGTTCATTTCTGAGAATTTTATATGTACTTTACTAATTACGGAATGGTTTTGTATTAAGTAAGTTCGCGTAATTATACCTTAATTAAACAAAACTAGACTTTCTTTTTTATACGTAATTATGACCCAATTTTGCGTAATGTTCCTCAGTAAGTAAAAGAAAGTGCTACGCGTAATTACGCGTAATTACGCGTAAAGTAATTACAACTGGAAACCCTACCTCAACTCGACTCAGCTTAACCAGGAAACATTTTTACCGACATTATGTGCCGATGGCGAAGTTGGACTACATATTTTCGCCATCGGTTTGTCGGAGACTAAATGTTTGCAGGGTATTTACAATCTTGTAATTAAAGTACCGTACAGTGGTTCATTTCAGGAAGATTTGTATTAGAATGTATCAGATAGGATAGAATAGAATAAAAAGACTGATTACATAATCTATTAATGACTTAACGCATGATTGAACGCATAATGAATTCAAATTAAAAGTATCCCCACCCCTGCCCCTTGACATTGGTGTGAAATCAGTGGAATTTAATGAAGCATGATGAGGAATTCCTATTATGGGTCATCAAAGTTGAGAAATTGCTGATTAAAGCTGAAGATGGGAAATGAATCGGTTCAGAATAAATGTTAGGAGTGCTTTCCCTCCCCAAACAGAGCCATCTAGCAGCTGTTCTTAGAAGTTTTAAACGCGATCCGAACCAAGGTTATAATGCAAGGAGAGTTAATTACTCTACGCACATATTAAAACCAGTTCACTCTGGGTGGAATTTGTAAATAAGAAAGGATGCATCAGTGTTCGTTTAGTATCCGAGGAGGTTAAAAGCATTAAATTTTTAAAATCTTGATAATTCACATAATTGTTTCCTATAACCAGAATATTTCATTGATTTTTTTGTGAAAGATGGATCCTATGTCAGGCTGTGACATCCATCTTGTGTTTACATTATCGCCCAGAGATGCGTAGACCACTGAAATAAATTTCCTTGCATTATAACCTTGTTCCGACCTATCTTGGGGAAATCACGTAGAATCTACAGGCTATAATAGGCAGAAAGGGGGTGGGGGAAAGATGATAGAGCCCTTGGAATTCTGAGCATCCATAAACCTTCTCTGGGGTCCGGTGAGTTCTCATACAAAATGTAGGCTCAATCGGTTCAGCCGTTTTGACGTTTCTTGGATACTAACAAACAGACAGACAGATAGACAAGCAAAGTATTTATACAGATGACAACAATTGTAAAAATGTCCGAACAATCAAATTTATATTTCGCAAAATCTGGAATTTTACGCTACTTATGTACCATCAAAAATGATTGTAGAAGAGCTTTTCTCAATTTTTTATTATCAAATATAATCAAAATAATTTATTTACATTTTCAACATTATATTTCAACGTACACACTTCATAAACATCATTAATCATATTTTCAGACAGTGAGAACCAGAAAACTGTGGAATAATAAGACGACAATTTAAGCTATCTAATGTACAGTGTACGTGTATTTAAGATTGTTACGAATCAAATAGTTTTACCAGTAGCTTTAAAATCAGATATTAAGTGAAATGAGTTTGTGTACAGTCATAATCGGAAAACTTGGAATAGTAAGACGACCTTGAGAGTCAAGTTTTAACTTTTAAAAGTTCAAACTATGAAACACAGCAGTTGTGCAGTGTAAACAGACCCGTTAAACACAAAAAAAAAAATTTTAAGTTTTTGGTAAAACTATTTGCCTTGTAACACCATCAAATACACTTAAATACTGCTATAATGTCGTCTTCATATTTCATTGGTTTCTGGTTATCACTGTACGTTAATGGTTTACAACTGTTGTGACAGAAACAATCTCAAGAACTGACGAGGGTCAACCCAGACCGAAATATATGTTCAATGAATGTGGAACTAACATCTACTTTTTTTTACTCTACAGAGGTTTGGTTCATCACCATCACCGAATTTTAAATGTACAGTATACACTGCTAAATTGCTGTATTTCTTGTTAATTCAACTTTTATAATCATTAAATCAAATCTAAAGTCGTCTTCCTATTCCACAGCGGTGTACACAATCTATGAGGATTTTGTCAATTACTCTTGAATAATCAGTACAAAACATTACAAAGGGGATTCTTAGCTAAATGAATTAGGCTGGGTTTTTGTCAAAACATGGTAATTTTGCTAAATTCTCTGAATATGAACTCAATAAAGTGGTGGGAGTGAAGGGGGTGGGGAGGGTTATGTAAGTGAAGAGACAAATATCCAAGGAACCCAGCAAACCTGTCACAACTCAGGGTTCATTTAATTTATTATTGGCAAATTTCCGCCCCCCATGTCTTCAATCCCCCACCCCCTTGTTTTTATACCCTGTACTTATTAAACACGTTCCCTCCCTTAAATTAGGATTATTCAGGACATCTTATTTATACCCACAAGTTGGTTTACCGACAAAATATCAAACGACTTAAGGTTAAACGACAAACGATCAAAACGCGACATTGGGTAAAATGACAAGGGTCAAAATTGAAATAAATATTTTATGTATTATTTCAGGGTTAGGTCGAGTTAAGACAATTTCTGGACCGAGCGCTGAGACTAGGACAGGCTAGGGGGCCGAGAGCTGCGGCTAGTAGTTCAAATGAACGTAAAACATAATTTAAAAATATGTATAATTTTAGGGTTAGGTTAGGTTCATACAGTTTCTGGGCCGAGCGCTGCGGCAACTAGTTCTAATGAGCATAAAAATTGTTCAAATTAATCAAAAATGGTCTAAATGAAATTTTGCCCGTTCATCGCACTTTTTGACCCTATATCGTTTTACTCTTTGTCGCTTTTTCGACCGTTTATCGCTTGACCCGGCCAAGGTCGTTTTACTCGATATCATTTGACCCTGTGGCATTTGGCCCTAGGTCGTTTGACCCTGTGTCGATGAATCCACAGGGTTAGTTTAATTTGTTACTGCAAATTTGCATTTCCCCGTGTCTTCGACCCTGTCTTACGTTTTAACATGGCCCCCCCCCCCCTAAACTTATGATTTATAATTACTGCTGGTTTTATAATAAATAAAATGTGGAAATGTGCAAAAATTATTTGTATGTGCTGGATACTTGTTTATTTACAAAAATACCCATTTTTGTCAACATTAATTTACACATCTAAACATACAAAAATCGTATTGACATTAAAAATGTTACATCCATTTGCTAACCACCAGAAGGCAGTAATATTCTTGGCCACTAGTTTTGGAAAATAAAAATCTATAGAATTTGACCTAAAACAAAAAAATATCTCAGTATGATAGGTCTTTTGAAAGAACCACTTTGATACATTATTTTCTAGGACTTTTGTTCTCATTCCATTATATATATATTCCAGTATATATTCCAGTATAAATTCCAGTATATATATATATTCCATTATATATATATTCCAGTATATATATATTCCAGTATTCCAGTGGTGATATATATATTCCAGTATATATATATATATTCCATTATATATATATTCCAGTATATATATATATTCCATCATACTTATTATTATTCATACTGATGATTGCATAAAAGCATGAAACAATTTGTTTATGAATAAAATGTTATAAGAAGATTGTTGCGTTTCAACTGATATATTCCATTATATATGTATTCCAGTATATATTCCAGTATGTATATATATTCCATTATATATATAGTCCAGTATATATATATTCCAGTATTCCAGTGGTGAAGCTGTTTGCCCATTGGATGGGAAATGTTTAACAGATTCTTTGGGTTACTTAAGGCAACTGTTAAAACAACAGGAAATGAGGAGAAAAATTCTCTTAGTTTAGCTTCAACCACCTTTAAGTCAAGATTAACCAACCATTAATCCTCCTTTAACCATACAAAACATGGGTACATCTCTCTCTACATATATCTGGAAGCTGAAGGAGCAGAACAAGTACCTGGAGTATCAGAGCATTGCCAGTTGGCACCAACGTCCAACATATAAGAAGATAACTAGATCCTGTCAGCTTTGTGTGATGGAAAAAACGTTGATAATCATAGAAGATAAAGAAAACTCTTTGAAGAAAAGAACAGAAATTCTCAACAAATGCTGACACCGAGATGGAGAGATTCTGGTGAATTGGTAGTTTTTTAAATTCAAATAACACTAATCCGCCAACTCTTTCCTGAAAATACGCAAACAGAAAAATACTGGAATATTCTGCAGTCGAGAACAGGCCTCACTGAAGATTGGTCCATAACAATTGGTCCATGAAACATTGTGTATGAGGATGTTTATCTTTTTTTTTTGATTGAATAAAAAATTAAATATTCCAGTATATATATATATAGTCCAGTATCTATATATAAATTTGGCTTGTCTGTCTGTACGTCTGTCTGTCTGTCTGTTTGTATCCAATAAACGTCAAAACGGCTGAACCGATCGGGCCCAAATATTTTGTGGGACATCTAGGGACCCCAGGGAAGGTTTATGAAAAATCAAAATTTCAAATATTTGTCTCAATCAAAATTCGATCTCCATTAAATTTTTTAAAATTTTGAGAATCCACAAAATTTTTTGTGAAAATCCGCGAATTATTTTTGTTTTGTTTTACGATGTACACAAAGAGAACATGTTCACAATTAATTTAGAAGATGGTCGCGAAGGACCCTCTAAGGCTAGTTTATATATATTCCGGAATATATATATTCCAGTATATATATATTCCAGTATATATATAGTCCAGTATATATATATTCTAGTATTTATATAGTCCAGTATCTATATATAAATTTGGCTTGTCTTGGTGTTTGTTTTTTGTTTGGGTGTCTATTTGTTTGTATCCAATAAACGTCAAAACGGCTGAACCGATCGGGCCCAAATTTTTTGTGGGACATCACGTGCCCACAGGGAAGGTTTATGAATGATCAAAATTTCAAATATTTGTCTCCATCAAAATTCGATCTTCATTAAATTTTTGAAAATTTTGAAAATCCACGAAATTTTTTGTGAAAATCCGCGAATTATTTTTGCTTTGTTTTACGATGTACACAAAGAGAACATGTTCACAATTAATTTAGAAGATGGGCGCGAAGCGCCCTCTAAGGCTAGTTTATATATATTCCAGTAGTTATATATATTCCGGTATATATATATATAGTCCAGTATATATATATTCTAGTATTTATAGTCCAGTAAATATATATTCCAGTATATATATATAGTCCAGTATATATATCTTTGTATAAATATATTCCAGTATATATATATATAGTCCAGTATACATATATTACAGTATATATAGGAGTTCAAACCAAAAACCAAAAGGTAACAGGAATTAAAGATCTTCAGGACTTTAATTACAGTGACATTTTTTCTCGGGATTGGATTTTATTAGCGTTTTTATTTTGCAAAAACTGTCCCATTCTTAATTTGAAGACCATATCCTATGTTTAATTTGGAGATCCTGTCCTATTTTTTAATTGAAGTCCTGTCCTTTTCCTGATTCGGAGATCCTGTCCTATTCTTAATTTGGAGATCCCAGCCTATTCTTAATTTGGAGAGCTGTCCAATTCCTAATTCGAAAATCCTCTCCTATTCTTAATTTGGAGATTTTGTCCTATTCCTAATTTGGAGATACTGTCCTATTCTTAATTTGGAGATTTTGTCCTATTCCCAATTTGAAACCCTGTCCTTTCTTAATTCGAAGATGCTGTTCTATTCTTAATTTGAAAATCCTGTCCTATTCTTAATATAAAGATCCTGTCCTATTCTTAATTTAGAGATCCTGTCCTATTCTTCACTTAGAGATTCTGTCCTATTCTTAATTTGGAAATCTTGTCCTATTCTTAATTTGTAGATCCCAGCCTATTCTTAATTTGAAGTCCTGTCCTATTCTTAATTTGAAGTCCTGTTCTATTCCTAATTCGGAGATCCTGTCCTATTCTTAATTTAGAGATCTCAGCCTATTCTTAATTTGGAGATCTCAGCCTATTCTTAATTTGGAGATCTCAGCCTATTCTTGATTTGGAAATCCTGTTCTATTTGGAAATCCTGTTCTATTTTTATTATTTAATTCTGAGACCCTGATACAAACTGTTATATCCTTGTGTATATAAGAGTGTAAGAGAAGGGAAAATGGAAGTAATAATAAAATAGATTAGAACTCATGGGATCATTCAATCTTCAAAATACAAACAGTGACACCTGTATTAAACTCTGGAATAAGATAGTTTTAGATGGTGTTATAAAGCAAATATTGTATCTGAAAGGAAGGGATAGACGCAAGAGAGAGAAATGAATGAATGTCGTTAACAATCTTTCTTGGCTGCTTTCTTATTAAATGTTTGACGGAAGAATGGACAAACAAGACCCGAACTCAATTGGGTCTGAGAGTTCCATTTTCCTCTACGTAATTAGCAAATCAATGCAAATTTGTCTATTAACAAAATTTAAAATTGTCTTATCACAAATGGTTATCAATAGTTAAGATTAAGGAAAAATAATATGTAAAATCAAGATCAGACCGCGTAAAACAATGGTTCACTACGATTTTCAGGGTACACTCACATAACGGCGAAATATAAAACGCTGGGGCATATACCATTTAATTAGCCTTGTTTGTAAAGCACAAAATAGTCACTAGTAGCTTAAAAATCAACTTATTTAGTGAAATGGGTCTAGGTTTACATTGCACAATTCCTTTGTGTCAGGTTTAAAATCATGACTCAAGTCCTATATATGTCGTCTTTATTACAGGGCGATCCACGCGTTATAGGGACTGTTTAGTTTTTTAAAAAAAATATACAAATAAACATAAACGATATCCTTGAGGTCCGGCTCAAACAACGACGACATTGCCATTTTACAGATGCTTAGTTGTTTTAGAAATTGGGTAAACAAATAAATATTCCTTTATCACTGCAAATATTTTCTTCTTCTTCTTCTTCTTCTTCTTCTTCTTCTTCTTTTTCTTCTTCTTCTTCTTCTTCTTCTTCTTCTTCTTCTTCTTCTTCTTCTTCTTCTTCTTCTTCTTCTTCTTCTTCTTCTCTGTTATTGCCCCTGAGCCTGATATATTCTCTATTCTCCAAGGTTGAGCTAAGGTCGGAACTTTAATTCTTGAATCTAACGATCAAGCACTGATATTTGAACTCCATAATATGCAGACTTATACAGAATAATTTAATTCTTCTTCTACAGGGTGTCCCAATAAACATGGGAATTAAGAGACTTCGATTAACAATAGCTGGTAAATTACAAATATTTTATCAAAATATAAATTATACTTCGTATGAGCTTTCCAAAATGTGGTCTGGACGGAGATGTTAAACATTTGTTGGTGTTAAATAAATTAAAATCATAATTACCATTTTTATTGGTAGGCTGTTTATAAGTTTTTTTTTTATCAAGAACTTATCCTAGAATTCATAAATGCCCACATTGAATATCGAGACGAAGCGTTCAAGATTAACGATACTCCACACAACAGTTTCAACCTCCGAGGATGTGAGCGAATAAATTTGATATGTGTAAAATGTGTAGAGTGGGGTTGAGGACCATTAAAATGATTAATTGCGTCTGCTTTATATTTACTTTTTACCAAACCACGAGGGCGGAGGGAGAACAGGGGGAAACTGTAGAACCAGGGGAAACTGGAGAACAAGGGGAAACTGGAGAACTAGGGAAACTGGAGAACAAGCGGAAACTGAAGAGATAGGAAAAATGACAAACTAGGAGAAACATAAGAACTGGGGAAACTGGTGAACTGAGGAAACCGAAGAACGGAGAAAACTGGAGAACCTAGGAAACTGGAGAACCGAGGAAATTTGAGAACTGGGGGAACTGGAGAACTAGGGAAACTGTAGAAATAGGGAAACTGGAGAACTTGTGAAACTGGAGAACTAGGGAAACTGGATAACTAAGGGAAATTGGAGAACTATTGAAATTGGAGAACTGGGGAAACTGGAGAACAGAGGAAACCGAAGAAGGGAGAAACTGGAGAACTGAGGAAACTGGAGAACGGAGAAAACTGGAGAAACTAGGAAACTGGAGAACCAAGGAAACTGGAGAACTGGGGAAACTGGAGAACTTGAGGAAACTGAAGAACTGGGTAACTGGAGAATCGGGGAAACCTGAGAACTAGTATAACTGGAGAACTGGGGGAAATGGGGGAAAGAGAAATTGAGGGGAAACTGAAAGTTGTAGAAATCTAGAGAACTTTCCCTTTTCTTAATTCTTAAACAACAAGTTCCTTTATAAATGATACATTCATTCTTTCAGAAAATTCATTTTCTCTCCAAGAACATTTAGATAGGAGGGAGATGGGGGGTATTATATTTATATTGCAGGGTGGCCAAAGGGAAGAGGGAGGATATTTTAGAGTGGAGGAATTGTGGAAGAAGGAGGTAGGGTTGTATTTACCAATTTATCCTTCTGCACTTGTTTTTAACAACACATAATGATGATTGTTAAATGTTGGTGCCACCCTCCCTCCTCCCTCTCCCCTCCCTCCCTCCTTCTCTTTATTTTATGTAAAGTTTTTCATATATTCCCAGCTTACCACTTGTTTTTGACAAATTCACAAAATTACCCTAAGCCTACAAACTTTAGTGATATTCAATATTCTCAACATTTTTAAAACAAAATTAATCAAGAGCTTATTTACTATAGTACCGTTTGGCTTTATTCTAAATCATTTTGTCCTCCTTTTAAGTACTCTTTTGGCTTATTTTCTAATCCTCTTTGGCTTAATTTCTAGTCCTCTTTGGCTTTTTTTCTAGTCCTCTTTGTCATCTTCCTATACCTCTTTGGCTAATACTAGTCCTATTTGGCCTAATAAAAAGTTCTCTTTAGTCTATTTTCTTGGCCACTTTGGCTAATTCTAGTCCTCATTGGGTAATTTCCTCTTTGGTTTATTTTCTAGTCCTCTTTGGTTTCTTCTAGTCTTCTATGTCCTCTTTTCTAGTCCTCTATTTTCTGATTCTCTTAGGCCTATTTCCGTGTCCTCTTTGGCTTGTTCTAGTCCTTTCTTGTCATTTTTCTAGTCCTTTGTGTCTTATTCAAGTCCTTTCTGGTCTATTTTCTAGTTCTTTTTTGCTAATTTTAGTCTTATTTGGACAATTTTCTAGTCCTCTTTGGCTTTTTTTCAGTCCTCTTTAACATTTTCTCTTGTCTTCTTAGGCTTATTTTATATAGTCCTATTAGGATTATTTTCTAGTTCTATTTAGCCTATTATTAATCCTTTTTTGTTAAATTGATTTAGACTATTTTATGGTTCTCTTTGGCTTAATTCCTGGTCCTCTTGGGTTTATTTTATAGTCCTTTTTGGCATATTTTCAAGTTCTTTTTAGTCTAATTCTAGACCTCTTTAATCTTAACTGCCTATTTTCTAGTCTTCTTTGGCTTATTTTCTAGTCCTCCATGGGCTTTATTTTAACTATTAAAGCAATAAATTATTCTAATTCACGTTAATACAAAATTTTTCGGATCTTAATAATTTAACCCATATTTTGCCATACATTTTTTAATGCATATGGTAGGGTAGATGATGATTTTTAAATGCTCCGACTCCTTAGCACCCTAACCCTTTATCTAGAGGCCTATTTTTTAATGAGTTTTACTAACAATTTGGGATCACTCTTCTTCTCTACAAAAGTGAGTGCGTATTTCTGCTGCAGAAAATCATACAAAAATAATCATAATTAACATTTTTAAACGAAGAAATATGACAATATCTTCCACATATCATGCGTACAGTCCCTTTAGAATTGAAAATCTACATTCCTTTATAAAAAGCTGGTTTTTTGGTATGCAACAATGTTCATTTAATCCCGCCGGGATATTTTCATTGAAAGATACTTTGAAAATCTACAAAGGCAAAAAAAAAATCCGCAAAATACGCGAGCCCTCGGGTTTATCATTGAATCCCCTTTTTAAAAAGGAATGTCATTTACTCTCAGACAAATTAGAATCAATGGAAATTTGTCTGAGAGTAAATGATACATTTTTGACCCTACTTCCTATCACCCTCCCCTCCCCTCCCTAACCTCCCCCCCCCCTTGGTCATTTATGCAAAATTGACCGGCCTGGCTGCTTAAAACATGTAAAGCAAGATTAACCTTGAAATTAAACAACATTGACCCATTTTAAACATACATGGTGATAGTAAAGCAAGATTGCACTTTTCCCTACAGTCTAAAAGATGTTCGAACTTTATTTTGCCAAAAAAAAACGACTCTTCCATCTCGATTATTTTTGAAAATACGACTTTATAAAACTACCTGGCACAATTTATTGAACTTAAATTGATTTAAATTTTTGTCAAAATCAGAATTTACAAAGACTTTTGTGAAAAAAATTAAATAAGGGGATTTGTTCTATTTTAGAATTTTATATTGTTTTTCTTTTTAGAATTTTATATTGTTTTTCTTTTTATAATTTTATATTGTTTTTATATAATTTCATCTTTGATAAACTTGACTTAGTTCTCAAATGGTAGATTTCCTGGAACATTATATATAGGGATTAATTGTTGCGTTACTTGTAAAGATGGGCATCATTTTTGTAACAAACGAAATTTTTGAGAACGATGGATGAACGACTTGGATTGTTCAGAGAAATGATAAAATGAACGTTGTTTAAAAGAAAACAAAAATTAACTATTTAAAATTTTGATAATTTTTGAATGATATATCTAAATTGATCGTTCGAGCAACTTAAAAAATCGATCTTTTTTACTGAACGAACGAATTTTCGGAGAGATATGGTTTTTATACTAAACAAACAAGTTATCGAACAATCTATTTTACTAAACGATCGTTCAGTGAGAAAACAAACGAAATAGATAGAAAATTAACAATAATTTTGAGAAAGAAAAAAGAAATGGGTTGTTCACGAACGACGAACGAACAAAATAAGATAAAAAACTGAACGAGTTTATCTCTAGTTACTCTGCTGGGGGGTAGCAAGGGCGCTGGATTGGGGTGGCTGGGAAGGGAACAAACACAAGGGAGGAACGTACTAAAAGTGTGAGGGATGGGGAATAATATGGGATATAGAGGGGGAATTGTAGGGATAAATGAGGTGAGAAGAACTTGGATTTAGATGGGGAAATAAATCAGGCCAGAGGAGGAGGGAGGGTGAAGTGCCAGGGAGGGAGGGTGGTGGTATGGTACCAGGGAGGGAGGGGGGCGGTATGGTACCAGGGAGGGAGTGGTGTAACATTATGGGGAGGGAGGGTGGAGTGCCAGGGAGAGGATGGGGGGTAGGCAGTGATTATTTTATTATAATTTTGTCTGGAAAATAAGTTTTCCGTATAAAAGTCAACTTGCTTCATTTTGAACTTTCAAACCAATTTGAGTTAAAACGACCAAGGGGTTCCTACTCCCTGAATTATGATCTAGCATACAAATAAAACACAGACAAACATATATTACTACTTTTTACAATATAGAAACTTTGGGAACCTTCGCTATAAAGTTTTCCAGTCATCTGAAATCAGTCATGTGGTTCCTGAGTTATGATCTAACAATCAAACAAATAAACAAACAACAGGAAAACTGGATAAATTCCTACTTTATATGCATATACTAGTTTGGGAACCCAACTTTGCAGAGGGTACTCATAGTTACTCCCGCTGTTTACCCGCACTTAGACGATTTTTACCGGAAAACTAAATTTTCGATAAAAATGTTGACCCACTCAACCTAGAATCTCAAAACCAAGCTAAGAATATTCCCGTGGGTGTCCAGAGTTCGACAATCAAATTTGACGCAAATCGGTCCAGGGGTGCCTGAGTTATGATCGGACAAACAAATAAACAGACAAACAGATATTACAACTTAATATACAGGGTGTCCCAATAAACATGGGAATTCAGTGACGAATTCGATATCGTCTTTTTAAATAATTCTTTGATTTAGTATAGTGATACCTACTGAGAAAGCTGTAATCTGTAAGAGTTTCGTCTGCTATGTTCACATTTTGTTTGTTTATGTTTTGACTGCATACGGTTGTACTTAGTAAAACAAGAAAATTACAGTATACAAACAGAGTAAACTTGTCCGTCTTCCCTGTTCATCTTGTGGAGACATTATAGACACATCTTTACAGTCTTTTGCCCTTTTCATAAAATAAACTCTAATAAACATAATAATATTATGTATTTTGAAATTAGGTATTACAATGCTAATTCATAACAAAGACGATATCGAATTCGTCATTGATTTCCCATGTTTTTTGGGACACCTGTATATAGATCCTGGTTTTGAAACCCAGCTTTACAAACTTGAATTTTGAATAAAATGGGGAGTTAATAACATACAAACAGATCCAGAAAAGAAATATCTAATTTATATGCAAAGAGAATAGAATATATATTAGAGTGGAATTTTCTAGAAAAAAGGGCAACGGCCATGTTGTTTTACTGTTTCCTTACTGCAGGTGTACTTCACATATTTGTGCTATAAAACCTTTTGTTTATATGTTTATATATTTGTTAACGTTTATTCAAGATGAATTTACAAATTTTAGACGGAAAATGTAAAACTAGAAATATTATCTAATTCCTGAAGAAATATACAATAATTCGCATCAATATTAATTGAAAGTGGACTTTTCATTGAACAAAATGCTTTTATCTTTATCAATATTTATAAACATTTTCCATTACCTTTTTTAAAGTTAAGAGATTGTATAACTCCAATAATCTAAAGAATGTACTAAATGCCTTACTCCATTAATACTTCAGTCTGTATCAATCCAGATACAACTCGCTTACAAACTCTTTACTTTCCACACAAGAACTTATACTTTATTCTGTATCAATCCGGATACAACTCTCTCTCTCTCTCTTCTGTCTTCTCTACGCGAGAACTAATACGTCTGACCGTACTGAAACAGTATACACATTCAACTGATCTATATTTTGAGTATAGTATAGACCAAGAAGTCTGTTCAGAAATTAATGAACATAGTTATATATGCAAGACACAATAATTTGGGTAATTACGATATTTATTACAAGTCTTTGCCACAAACTCAAATTTTATAATCCCTTTATCTATGATTTCGTAAACCTTTGATATTTGAAACTTGGATTATGATCAGAATTAGGGTTTCCAATGAACGAAACGCTTCGCGAAAAAATGCGCATTTCGGAAACTTTTTGACGAAATTTCACATTGTTTTGAAAAAAAAGGAAAGCGGAAACGAAGCAAAATTTCGCGAACATTTTTTGGCGAAAATGTGAAATGCGAAAATGCGAAAATTTTGTGAAATCCATGAGTTTTATAGATTCAACAATTAATTACTCGAAGGAACTTGTGGAATTCTCTGCTATGATAGCTCAATATTTGAAGTTTTATTATGTCATATAAATAATTTCTCTTCCTTTACTTTAATAAATGTTTAATGAACAGAATTTAAAAATATTTTTGTACTTTTATAGTAGATAAAGTTTATTTTAAAAAGAAGGTAATTTTTAAAGTTGATTTCACAATCTGATATTTTTACGATGTGATATTTTTTCTTTTAAAATTTGTGACGTTATTTAAAATAAAAATTGAAATTATCATTGTTTTAATTGAACTAAAAATGTTTAATCATAATCATGTATAACAGCAACAAGTAAATTGAAAAAAGTAAAATTTTATAACGTATCTTGAAAGTGAGGATAGTTATTAAGCAGGGTGAATTTAAAATATTCCGAATTATTTTGGTTCTTCCCGTAGTAGATCTTATTTTTTGTTTTAAAAAGAAAGATCTTAATGGTCCAGAAAGTATTTTCAAGCAAATCTATGAATTGTCAGGTGTCTCCTCTAGTCGTTCTTTAATCTATATTTACATATTGTTAATCCATCAATTCGGCTCGAGGATAAATCCATCTTTGAAAATGAGTCTTGTATTCTTTAAATTTAGCATTTTTCGCGAGCGAAAGGGTTGCGAAAAAAAATTGTTGCAAAATTTTCGCGAAACGACTTTTCCTTTTCGCTGGAAAACCCTAAACAGAATTCATAGATTGACATATCTGTCGGGTTATGACATAAAGTTGAAAATATATTGGGATTAGAAAATCAGAATTTGAAGCAAAGACTCAATTCCTTAGTATGGCTTTTTTTACAAAGTAGATGAGTATACTTTTTGTTTGTTTGTAATTAAAACATAAATTCTTTTTTGGAATCTATCTGAGGTCGTAGTTTTGAGTTCTGTATCGTTAATCTTGATATCTGTAATGTAAGGAACTTTTAAGTTTTGATAATGAATACTTAAAGGGACTGCAAGCGTAATTTTAAGTGACCCTCCATTAGCAATTCGCAAAGGTATCCTTAAGTTTAAATTCTATATCCTTGTTTTTTGTTACTTATAACCGTTTATTTTCAATTGCGGTTTCTCTGCAAATCAAACACTTTTTGAATAAGAGAAACGACGCTATACCACATTTATTGATGAGGTGAAGGTTTAAAGGGTTTTAAATCGGGCATAGATCCTAGTGCAACAATGTCGGGTAAATAGATCCTATAGTGCGAAAATGTCGGGTAAATAGATCCAATAACGCAAAGATGTAGGGTAAATAGATCCTATAGTGTGAAGATGTTGGGTAAATAGATCCTATAGTGCGAAGATGTTGGGTAAATAGATCCTAGTGCAAAAATGTCGGGTAAATAGATCCTATAAGATGTTGGGTAAATAGATCCTAGTGCAAAAATGTCGGGTAAATAGATCCTATAATGCGAAGATGTCGGGTAAATGGATCCTAGTGCAAAGATGTCCGGTAAATAGATCCTAGTGCGAAGATGTCGGGTAAAAAGATCCTGTAGTGCCAAAATGTCGGGTAAAAAGATCCTGTAGTGCGAAAATGTCGGGTAAATAGATCCTATAGTGCGAAGATGTCGGGTAAAAAGATCCTGTAGTGCGAAAATGTCGGGTAAATAGATCCTAGTGCGAAAATGTCGGGTAAATAGATCCTATAGTGCAAAGATGTCGGGTAAATATTTCCTATAGTGAGAAGATGTCAGGTAAATAGATCCTATAGTGCAAAGATGTCGGGTAAAGAGATCCTAAAGTGCGAAGATGTCAGGTAAATAGATCCTATAGTGCGAAGATGTCGGGTAAATAGATCCTATAGTGCGAAGATGTCGGGTAAATAGATCCTATAGTGCGAAAATGTCGGGTAAATAGATCCTAGTGCGAAAATGTCGGGTAAATAGATCCTATAGTGCGAAGATGTCGGGTGAATAGATCCTATAGTGCAAAGATGTCGGGTAAATAGATCCTATAGTGCAAAGATGTCGGGTAAATAGATCCTATAGTGCAAAGATGTCGGGTAAATAGATCCTATACTCCGAAGATGTCGGGTAAACAGATCCTATAGTGCGAAGATGTCAGGTAAATAGATCCTATAGTGCGAAGATGTCGGGTAAATAGATTCTATAGTGCGAAGATGTCGGGTAAATAGATCCGTACTTTTCATGTTCGGCATCGAAGCATGTTGGAGTCTACACAATCACAAAAAAAGAATGAATTTTAAAGTGACTCCTCCTGTTTAAATCAACACTTAATTTTTCTTTTAAAAAGTGTACAGTGTACAGGGGCGTATACAGGGGTGGGGTGGGTGGCTAAATCCAACTTGCAAAGTGAAAGTTATGATAAATTCAGTTCCCGAGCCTTACTTTCCTGGAATGTCAAAAAGATTACCCCCCCCCCCCCTAACGAAATACATGTAAACGCCCCTGATTCTACATGAATACTGTACAAATTCTTTTAGTAAAAAATATTTTCAAATATAAACAATGTGACGAGAAATTTTGTCAGTGCTTAACGAGGAATCAATCCTATGTCTGTCAAAACAAAATGAAAATTGTTAAATTTTCGTGTCTTCTTGTTCTGTAAAATAAGTTTTGTATTTTCTCAGTTTAATTTTTTGTTAACAGATTAAAGAAAATAAAATCAAAACACAGAAACGTTCACACATTATTGCAAATATGAACATATTCTAAATTATAATAAAAAGTAAGAAACATAATGTGTTTTTTATAAGTTTATCCCTGGAGAGTGCAGAATAAGGTTGTTTGCAAAACTGGATAAAATACTGAACAAGATAACGATATGAAATACAAAAATATACAGCACCCTTAAAACCAATCTGATCAAAAGTGTGAAAGATACTGGCGTTGTTCTGACCCGAAAGTGTTTATTTCTGTGAGTTTCTCCACTTTTTCTTATACGCAAGAAAAGCACAAGTCACTTTCGCACAGAAACCGCAATGAACATAAAAAGTTTAAAGAAACCAAAACATTGATATCTAATTCAAAATTGATTAGGGCCTCACTCTGGGCCGTAGTAAATTTGAAGTCTAACAGGACCTGCCCAGTTTGTACCGGCATGCCAGATAACAGTGTGTACTGACCCGATCCTATGGTTCAGTACGTAGCCCTAACCAGACTAACATACGACAGGGGTCAATTTTCTTGGCATAGTCTCATCGGAGGGCTAACTTTGACAACTCCCATGGCTTTTTCAGAATTTTTACAGTACCCGGCCTAATCCTAGGCCTATCTGACCGACCCCACTGGCTTAGTCCACTGTGGCCCACCACTTTAAATCGAATATTGCCATCTTTGAACGGAGGGAAGGTCACTTGAAATTATGCTTACAGTCCCTTTAACCCAAATTTGTTTTAAAAGATTTTGTTTTATTTTCCATTGCTCTACTTTCGAATTCCTTTGGGAATATCTGAGACATAAAAGAACAATTATCTTAACGAAATTTTAAACAGTTTTAAATGTTAATTTAACAACTTTGTGGACAGGTGGAACATTCTTTAGGTATTCAGGAGATTGAATTTTTTGGTAAAGGTGAAGTCTTAAAAATTTTGATATATTCTACATAAATCATTATTGATTCTTGCATTGATTTTTTTACAAATGATGGATAGATATCTCGATTTCCGTTCTGAGCTAAACCAATATAAACTTTATTAAATTTAAACATTTTATTCGAAAGAACATTAATTAGATAGAACTAAAAGGCACTTTTCTATAATTAATAAATGTTCTACTAAAAAATGTTTATACATTTCAAATAAATGTTTATATCTAATAAATGTTTATATATTTCTAATGAATGTTTATATCTAATATATATTTAAACATTTCTAATAAATGTTTATATCTAATAAATGTTTATACATTTCAAATAAATGTTTATATCTAATATATATTTATACATTTCTAATATTGTTGTTAAATTTCTAATAAATGTTTATATCTAATAAATGTTTAATCTCATAAATGTTTATATCTCATAAATGTTTATATCTAATAAATATTTATACATTTCTAATAAATGTTTATACATTTCTAATAAATGTTTATATCTAATAAATATTTATACATTTCTAATAAATGTCAATAAATTTCTAATAATTGTTTATATCTAATAAATGTTTATACATTTGTAATAAATGTTTATATCTATTAAATGTTTATACATTTCTAATAAATGTTAATACATTTCTAATAAAAATTTATATATAAGAAATGTTTTTATTTAATAAATGTTTTATCTAATAATAGGTTATCATCTTACATGTTCTATCTAATAATAATAAATTTTTTATTTAATCAATGTTTTATCCAATAAATGTTCTATCTACTAAATGTTCTATCTAATAAATATTCTATCTAATAATTGTTCTATTCTAATAAATGGTCTAACTAATAAATTTTCTATCTAATGAATGTTCTAACTAATAAATGTTCTATATGATAAATGTTCTATCTAATGAATGTTCTGTCTAATGAATGTTCTATCTAATGAATGTTCTATCTAATAAATGTTCTATCTAATGAATCTTCAATTTAATAAATGTTCTAACTGATAAATGTTCTATCTGATGAATGTTCTATCTAATAAATGTTCTAACTAATAAATGTTCTATCTAGTAAATGTGCTATCAAATAAATATTCTATCTAATAAATGTTCTATCTAAATAATGTTCTATCTAATAAATATTCTATTTAATAAGTGTTCTGTCTAATAAATGTTCTATCTATTAAAGTTATTATTAAATAAATGTTCCAATGAACGTTCTATCTAATAGTTTTTCTATCTAATAAATGTTCTATCTCATAAATGTTCTATCTGATGAATGTTCTCACCAATGGATGTTCTATCTAATAAATGTTCTATCTAATAAATGTTTTATCTGATGAATGTTCTATCTAATGAATGTTCTATCTAATGAATGTTCTATCTAAATAATGTTCTATCTAAATTATATTCTTTCAAATAAATATTCTATCTAATAAATGTTCTATCTTTAAAATGTTCTATTGAATAAATGTTCTATCTAATAAATGTTCTAACTAATTAATGTTCTATCTAATGAATGTTCTATCTAATGACTGTTATGTCTAATAAATGTACTATCTAATAAATGCTCTCTCTAAAAAATGTTCAATCAAATTAATGTTCAATCTAATAAATGTTTTATCTAATAACCGTTCTTACTCATAAGTTTTTATATTTATTGAATAGTCTAGTATGAATAATAATGTTTTATCATATAATGCTTATATCTAAAGAATATGTTATTAAATAAATGTTTTATTTAATAAATATATTAAATGTTTTTTTTTCTGAAAAATGCTTAATCTCAGAAATGTTTTATCTAAAAAATATTTTATCTATAAGAAGTGTTTTTTCTAATAAATGTTCCATCAAATAAATGTTCAATCTAGGAAATGTTTTTTCTAATAAAAGTTCTAACTCATACAATTTTTATGTTTAATAAATAGTGTAATTAATAATGTTTTATTATATAATGCTTATATCTAAAAATTAAATGTTCTATCTAATAAATGTTTTATCTGATAAATTTTTATCTAATAAATGTTCTTTCTAATAAATATTTTATCTGAAATTTTTTTATTTCTAATAAATGCTTTATCTAAGAAATGTATTGTTGAATAAATGTTTTATCTTTAAGAAATGTTTTTTCTTATAAATGTTCTATCTAATAAAAGTTTATATAAAATAAATGTTTATATCTATGAAATGTTTTATTTAATTAATGTTTTTTATAATAAATCTAATAAATATTCTTTCTAATTAATGTTCTATCTAAAAAATGTTCTATCTAATAAATGTTCTACCTAATGAATGTTCTATCCAATAAATGTTCTATCTAATAAATGTTCTATCTAATAAATGTTCTATCCAATGTATGTTCTATCTAATAAATTTTCTATCTAATAAATGTTCTATCCAATAAATGTTCTATCCAATAAATGTTCTATCTAATAAATGTTCTATCAAATAAATAAATAAATGTTCTATCCAATAAATGTTCTATCTAATAAATGTTCTATCTAATATATGTTCTATCTAAAATGTTGTATCTAATAAATGTTCTATCTAATAAATGTTCTATCTAATAAATGTTCTATCTAATAAATGTTCTATCCAATAAATGTTCTATCTAATAAATATTCTATCTAATAAATGTTCTATCTAATAAATGTTCTATCCAATAAATGTTCTATCTAATAAATGTTCTATCTAATAAATGTTCTATCTAATATATGTTCTATCTAAAATGTTGTATCTAATAAATTTTCTATCTAATAAATGTTATCCAATAAATGTTCTATCTAATAATGTTCTATCTAATAAATCTTCTATCTAATATATGTTCTATCTAATAAATGTTCTATCTAATAAATGTTCTGTCTGATAAATGTTCTATCCAATAAATGTTCTCTCTAATAAATGTTCTATCCAATATATGTTCTATCTTATAAAAATGTTCTGTCTACATGTTCTGTCTAATGAATATACTCGATCTAAAAAATGTGTCATCAAATATTCAAATTTTTCATATAATGTTTAACTTTTAAATGTTTATTATCTATAACAATCATTTTCATCCATAATATAAATACTTAAATCTCAAATTTATATCATATATTAATTGATTTAATATTGATCAACGTATCATTAATTTAATTTCCCCGCACCCTGAGGGTATAGCTAATGCACAGATATAAAACTATAGCTTACAAATTATAATTCAAGTTTGCAAGACATATCATAATTCATTTAAGAGAAAAAAGGTGAAAAAAGGGAAAACTGTATCTTAAAATTTGAAATTTATAATTGGTTTAAACTGGAAAATCGTTTGCAAATTTATTCGTATCGACTTTTTCCGACGATTTCTGTCACTTTCATGTTATTTCAATTGTATCTATTCCACCGTTTTGCGCATGCGTTAACTTAGCGCAAGTACGAATCAAAACCAGTTCTGACGTTTCTGCATAGAAACAGGACATTTAAACGTCAAATTACAATTGATCATGATTCTGTGAATTACAAAATGTATTTTGAATAGATGTACACTGAAATCTTTAAGATCGCGGATTTTCTTCAATCTTCATCAAAAGCTTGCGTAAAGATTTTTTGGCAAGTTGTATGCTGTAGGCTGGAGAGAGAGATAGAGAGAGAGAGAAAGAGAGGGATGAGGGAGGACGGACCGGTTCGGCGCAAGTGTCAGAGTGTAGTTACTATAGTCAGTTCGGTGTTCAGTCTCAGAGACTCAGACTCAGTCAGTAGGTTACCAATACAGAGACAGAACATACAGTGAGACAAATACCTATATTTAGGTCTGAAACTGACTGTGATAATTATTCATTGTTAATTCTTGTTGTACGTGATCTGTTGTCTACTGAAATTGTTTTAAAAAATATAAATGCGACAAATTTGTTTAAAAACGAGAAAAAGATGAAATATGATAAAGAACACTGATGAAGAATATTCATTCTATTATTGCAAGTAAACCTTAAAAAGGTAAAAACAAATTTGATATAATTTAATAATTTTAATAATTTCATTAATGAAAAAGAAATGTATTTTCCATTTTATTCCTTACTTCAATCCGCGTCCATGTTTAATATATTATATACATATCGAATTTTTAAATCTAGACATGAGTTTTTTATTTTAAAACTTATTTCATGTGTATAACTTAGAAGTTTGTAATTTTTGTTTTTCCTGCATTTTTCCCTGTGGAGAAATCCGGGAATAAATCTCAATGCGTAGAGTCTATATATTTGTAATGTATTTCTTCAGTAATATGTTGCGTAGACTCTATATTTTCGTAACTGGGTCAACTGCGTAGTGCAGGGGTGCAATTTTTTAGGAGAAAAAAAATACTCTTTCAAGAATCATATTTTAATTTATATTTGTTTTTTAAAATTTTTTTTTGTCACCCTTCTTTTACCCCTCCCCCTTTTTTTATGGTATGAAATGAACCCCTGTACTAGAGGGGAGGGAGGGGTGGATATACTAGGGGATATTATAACAGAAATTAGGGCAACAAGCAAGGTGTACACTGGCAGAATGTAAACATTAAAAGTACGAGTAGGGGGGGGGGGATTTTTTTACAAGAAGAGCCTAAATTTCTGGGAATTGTGGAAAAGAAGGGGAGGGGGGATTAAGGGAAATATGAAAAAAGAAAGGAGGATGTAAGGGAATCAAGAGGATAAGAGAAAGGAAAGTGAAAGCACAGAGAGGATGAAGAATAGGGGGGGGGAGGGGGGGGAAGTATACATAGTACACTTAAAAAGAATTATACATTGTATATAGTATGTAGTATATATATAATTTATGTAATGTTGTAATGTTATAGATGCGAATAGAATAGTACGTATGTAAAAATATATGTGTATATATATATATGTATATATACGCACTATTCATTGCTGTATGTAAATACAAGTATCGGTATATTTTCACTGATTCTAATTGGAATAGCCAGGAAAGGTAAAGGGTGAAAAATAGTAAAGGCACAGAAAAGACTGTAATAAACTAAAACAATCAGGGAAGAAAAGGAAATACTGGAAAAGACTGGGGAAGACGGGAGAAGACAAAAACTGGAAAATACTGGAAATGACTAGAACAAACTAGTTAAGACAGAGGATTAGACTGGACAAGACTTTAAAAAACTTGAAAAACTGGAAAGGACCAGTAAGACTGAAAAGACTAAAAATGACTTGCAAATATTGGAAAAGAATCAAGAACAAACGTAGATAAGTAAAATGACCAGAAAATTGTCAAAAATATCTTTTAAATTCGAGTTAAGGTGCGAAAAGACTAAAATACCAGAAATGCAGGAAGACGGACCTAAAACGACCAGAAAATACTAGAAATGACTAGAATATATCAAAAAAGACTAGACAAGTCTAGGAAATGCCATGGAAAGACCTGAAAAGACCTGAAAACTGAAAGTCTATCTTTTATATCACAACATTACTATTTCGTGATATAAATAATATATTTAGATAAAACGTTATAGTCATTAGAAAGCTGTTTTACGCATTAACTTTTTTAATGGATTCTGATAAATTAAATTTAGCAGCTAGGGATTTCAAGGTTTTAATATTGATAAATAAATGGATTTATGAATCGATTTTTTCAATTTTTAATTTGAAATAATTCAACATATTTTGTTACAACTTACAAATGTGTGTCGAAAAGTACGAAGTTTAACCGGTCTGTTTTTCTTCTTATATAGCGGTTTGGCTTGTAAAATGTTTTGTATTTTGCTTGTATAACGTTCTGTTTTCTTGTAAAACATTCTGTTTTTCATTGTAAAACGTCCTGTAATTTTCTTGTTAAACGTTCTGTTATGTTTTACTTGTATATTGCTCTGATGTTTCTTGAACAACTTTCTGTTGTTTACTTGTATAACGTTCTGGATTTTTCTTGTACAACGTTATGTATTTTTTGTATGACGTCCTGTATTTTGCTTGTATAAAGTCCTATATTTTTTTGCTTGTTTAAAGTCCTGTACTTTGGTTGTTTAACGTTCTTTTTTGTTTTTGTTTTATAACGTCCTGTATTTTACTCGTATAACGGTCTGTATTTTGCTTGTATAACGTTCTGTATTTTGCTTATAAAATGTCTGTATTTAGCTTGAATAACACAGAGGATCAATACGCTATAAATATACGCTGTTTTTCTATTCTTGTATGAATAATATATTTAATAACGATCTATTAATCGATTCAAGGAACCTATATATTATTTATAAGTTGTTAGTGTAGACCAATTAACAAATAAAGAAGCAAATAGTCCCCCCCCCCATCACCTCCCTTTAAGATCCCCCTTCACCACTATCCCTTCAAGAAATGCATTGGAAAGGCTTGAATGCAGTTAAAGGTATTTCAGGCAGGCACAGGCAGAGTTATGGCCTTGAAACCAGGCAGTGAATATGCACCATTGTAATCCAAAATATGCTTTCGTCATTTTCAGTAAAATTTGCGTCAGGTGTGTGTGTAGTGTGTACACAGCTTACGCCTTTTAGGGCGTAATATTTACAAATTTAATGAATGATAAAACATGAATGAAAGAAATGGTTCATCATTTTTAAATTCTCCCTCCCATTGAGATTTGGAGAATTATAGTAACATTGAAATCAAGTGGGTTTGCATTTATGTGTAATGAAGGGAGAAAATAATAAAAGAGGAATAAAAGAAAAAAAGAGGAATAAAAGAATAAAACAAAATTATGGGAAATTTAAGAAAGGAAGTGATAATGAAGAAAGGAAAGTATATTGCAGAAAGGAAGGGTTAATGAAGAAAGGAAAGGATATTAAAGAAAGGCAGGGGTAATGAAGAAAGGAAGGGATAATGAAGGAAAGAAGGGGTAATGGAGAAAATAAGAGATAATGAAGAAAGGAAGGGATAATGAAGAAAGGAAGGGATAGTGAAGAAAGGAAGAGATATTGAAGAAAGGAAGGGATAATGAAGAAATGAAGGGATAGTGAAGAACGGAAAGGATAATGATGAAAGACAGGGATAATGAAGGAAAGAAGGGGTAATGGAGAAAGGAAGAGATAATGAAGAAAGAAAGGGATAATGAAGAAAGGAAGGGATAGTGAAGAAAGGAATGGATAGCGAAGAAAGGAAGGGATATTGAAGAAAGGAAGGAATAATGAGAAAAGGAAGGGATAGTGAAAACAATGAAATAATGAAGAAAGGAAATATTGAAAAAAAGAAATATTGAAAAAAAGACATATTGAAAAAAAGAAATAATGAAAAACAGAAGCAGGGAAAAAGAAAAGAAACAAGGGAAGGAAAGGATAGTAAAAAGAATTTTCTTTTTCAGACTGTAGTATTGCCAATACATAAGTAAGAGTTGTTATAAGAAGCAACACTGGATAAAAACCTGAAGTAAAAACGCAGATGGTATGGATGGTATGGATGGTATGGATGGTATGGATGGAATGGATGGTATGGATGGAATGGAAAAAAATGATGAAATGCATATGAGGGATGGAATGGTTGGGAATGGGATGGGATGGATGGAATGGTTGGGATAAGATGGATAGGAATTGTTGGGATGGGATAAATCATTGCATTTGTCGAGGTTGGAAAAACTCCAAATCTTTTGTTCTAGGTAAAAAGTTATAAATGTACACTCGGTGTATGGATGGGTTGGACATGCTACAAGGTTATTAAAGATAATTAAGAGTTGTAAAAGATTCATGGCTGCCTTCACATCTTTTAAATATCTTAAAAACAGAATTCTATTTGTGTAATACTTGTGAACTAACCTTTAACGATTAAAAAAATCTAAAGGCAAATTTAGATTTGTTTGTTATGTTTAGATTATAAGATACTTTATGGCGGAGATTCGGGGAAAAAATAAAAGTCACTCTTGCCTCTCTGACTCGAGTAGAACTAATATGAGGATTTTTGCGCAATTTTTTTTGCATACTTCAAGGTTCATGCAGCCTTCAGCTCTGCAGATACTGAACCTTAAAATCCGCAAATATTTCCTCGACTAAAATCCGCAATTTTCTGCTCAAAGCAATTCCTGGAGGCGGGTGGAGCTGGTCCAAACAAAGAAAGGATTGAATGTAAATATGATTAAACAGTGAATCATTGAATGATAATTTTAGTTAAATCTTTGTTGGGTGAGTACTGGGTAGGGTTGATCATTTATTTTTGAATTTATTATTTCTTCGTAACTTGCTGTTTTTACAATACTTTAATTTATTTATTCATTTGTTTCATTATGAATCTATCCTTTTACTCATTCTTTCAATCATTCATTCATTCATTCATTCATTCACTCATCCTTTCATATTCTTTGATGTGTTTTGTGGGTTAATGGGTAGAGGGGGGGGGGGGGTTTAGATGAATATTTTATTGCAAATGAACTAAGTTATCTGATCTTGTTTTGCCTCTGCTTTTTCCCTAAACCCCCCCCCCCCCCCCTCCTCATTCCCCATTCATTGCAAAAACCTCATCTTCAGGGGGTGTATATAGTCTTAAGAATAACATTCCTCCCCCGATGAGATGGGGGGGGGGGGGGTGATTTTAAATGAACTAAGGGAAAAATGAAAAAATTAACACTTTTCCTTAAAACATTAATTTATTTTTGCCGACACATTATTAACATTTTCCCAATTTAGTTAATAAAAAATTTAGAACAACATAACAAAACTTCTGGAGGAGAAAAATGATTTTCAAAGATGGGAAGAATTATTTTATATAAACCCCTGCTCATCTAAGATCCTATCTCCTCTACATAGATAATTTTATTCTTTCTTTCTCTTTCACTTAAAATCTATTACTTTAATTTTTCCTCTCAGGTACAAAACTTATTTTTAAAATAAATCCTCCCCCCCCCCCTCTTTCATAGTGCAACGTTCAAGCCTTCAAGCCTGTTCATTTCAGGCTTATTATTACTCATAAATTCGAGGAATCTTTTTATTTAAAAATCAACCTATAGCTGCAGTTCTGCTGTGCTACTGTGCCCACCTTTTTCAAATACCAATTCATTTCAATATTTAAGACAATCTTCTAATAAATTAAAATTAATAAAAGAAGATAAAAACTAAAAAACTGACTAAGTGACAAAAAAAAAATAATAAAGTTAACTAAAACAAACTAAATGTGTGAAAAAGAAATTAACAAAAATGTGTAAAAACAAACAAAAATTAACAGAAATTAACAAAAATGAATGAAAATGAATGAAAATGAATGAAAATGAATGAAAATGATTGAAAATTAATGAAAATTAATGAAAACGATTGAAAATGATTGAAAATGAGTGAAAAGAAAAAAGAATGAAAATTATTGAAAACTAAAAATATTAAAAATGAATTGAAATTAAATTGGAAAAAAATATTCGAAAATGATTGAAAATGATCGGAAATGCTCAGTACGAACACTTGTTTTCCACATACTTTTTTAACTCTATTTTTTTCATTGTCCGGTGTTGAAGTTATCGTAAAATTAGACATAATGTGTCTAAATTTTTTCTTTTTTCTCCCCTCTTTTTTATTTACTTATAACAGGTCCAAACTGTACTAAATAGTAAATAAAGTGACAAGGAACAGCTGTGCAAAACTTCATCGCTCATCTGCGAAAGATTTCTAACAGGAAGGCTTCAAAAAAAGCATTATATGGTGGAGTTAGTCCGATGGCGGTCTTGATGGCGGTCTGGGCTCTCCAAGACGGAGGGGTTTTCAGATCCTTTCCTTATCTTATCTTATAAGTATGTCATTAAAGAAATGTAACGAAATTCTAATTTTTGAAGTTTGGTTTAACCTATATTTATATATCGTTATCTATAAATTGGGTTGATAATAGGTTGATTTTATACAGGGTGTCCCACATAAAAATGTATTAAATTATGAGCTTATATATAGTTTATATGAACTGAAATATTTAGTTACTTTAAAGATAGATGGATATTACAATAGCTTTTTTTGCATCAGCATTTAACATCGTCATCTATGGAATGCGAGACTTTTATTTTATCCAATATGATGTATTTGCGACGTCAGTAGTAAATGTAATATGAAACATCCACTTTTTTCTTTCAAATTAGAAAAAACAAAACAATTTCATCACTGTTACACTCAAATGACGTAAATTGGCATAATTCTTAAAATATTTAGTATTATTTTTCTTTTTTACATTAATTCAGTAATTTCATTTGTATGATTTTGTAAATATTTAAATATTTATCCTATTAATGTACATCATTTGTATAATTTTGTACAGTGTACAGTGTCCACGTGTGTCTGTTACTAGACTAAACAAAATAAAACTCGCGGATTTTTAACAAGATTGACTTTGTACATTTTCAGTCACGTGAGCTTGCCAATGTAAATATATAAACAGTGTCAATATAAACACATTTTTCATCAACGTCAAGGGGGATATAGTCAAAGAGGAGGCGATTTTCAACGAAAGGGGATTCTACATATTAAAAAGAGCTGTAGAAATACTCAGTGACGAAAACTAAATAAAATTTAAGCAAAAGCCGGTTCTTTATAATTTTTCATTTTTAATTGTATTTTTTCTCTGAATAAAAAAAGTGTTTTTTATTATTAAACAAAACTCAATATCCTGGTTCAATTTCTTTACTATTTTTGTACTTTGTACTCTTCAATCTTGTTACTTTAAAAAAAATATAATTTGTTAATAATCTTCTTTTTAAGGCTGTAGAATGGAGAGAGACAATACTATACCGTTTGAGAAACAGTATAAGGTACATAGTTATTTATATATCTATATATATCCAAATATTTACTTATTTTATTTTATTTATCTATCCATATATCTATCCATATATCTATCCTTATATCTATCCAAATATCTATCCACATATCTATATCTATCTATTATCTTACTACCTACCTACCTACCCAAATAAGTACTAGTGCAGGCTACATAGCTATACCTCATCCTTTGTGGGTAACCTG
The DNA here is from genome assembly GCF_000591075.1 of Eurytemora carolleeae. Lineage (NCBI taxonomy): Eukaryota > Metazoa > Arthropoda > Copepoda > Calanoida > Temoridae > Eurytemora > Eurytemora carolleeae. The sequence goes on from NW_019402137.1 coordinate 43,293, forward strand.
TATCTACCTATATTTACATACCTACATATCTGCATACCTTTCTACCTACCAACCTACCAACCTACCAACCTACCAACCTACCAACCTACCTACCTACCTACCTACCTACCTACTGGGGAGGGTTGATCATNTACCTACCTACCTACCTACCTACCTACCTACCTACCTACCTACCTACCTGCCTGCCTGCCTGCCTGCCTGCCTGCCTACCTACCTCTACCTACCTACCTACCTACCTTCCTACCTACCTAGGTTGGACATGTCCTGGGTAAAGGTGGATTTGGAGTGGTGTATGCCGGAGTTAGGAACCGGGATGGATTAAAGGTTGCCATCAAACATGTCGCCAAACTCAAAATCAAGGAATGGGAAAATGTAAGTAAATTTCATACTTTTTATTTTTTCATTTTTCAAATTTTCAACCAAAAAAATGAAATATGAATGCATTGAAATTATTCTTTTGTTTATTGCTGTTTTTCAGTTTGAAAATTACGTAGAAAAAGTGGCAAAGTACTTTTGCTTTGTAGAATTAATTTCAAAAATTCTAAATTGTTTTCTGCGAAGATTTGTTGAAAGGCTATTGTGTTGTTTGAATGAATTAACTGCAGTTTGAAACACAAGGGTTGGGGAGTAGGCAATAAGACTGGGGTTTTAAATTCAAAATAAACGGCATATAGAAAATAAGGGGGGACATTCTGACCCCCCCCCCCTCCTATAAACATTCTCCCTCTCTTCGCTCTTCTAAACATCCCGATCCTTTACCCAACCTTAACAATCAAATTCACATCTCTTACCTAACCCTCCCCTTAACATTCATACACACACAACCCCCCCTTGCCCGATCCTTATACCTTCTGAAGTTCAGTACAGGAAAATGTACTACATTTCTGTACAAAGTTTGTACAGAAAAAATGTTCTGCATTTCTTTACAAACTTTGTAAAAAAAAAATGTAGCGCATTTGTGCAAACTTTGTAAAAAAAATAGTGTACTGCATTTCTGTACAAAGTTTGTACAGAAGATAATGTGCTGCTTTTCTGAACAAAGTTTAGACTGAGAATAATGTACTGCATTTAACAAAGTTTGTACAGAAAAAATGTACTGCATTTCTGTACAAAGTTTGTCAAATAAAAGGAATTACTTTCAAGACATAACAAATGATGTTTTTCAACTTTTGTGCAAGTCGAGTTTTAGCAACTAATGGGTGTCCGAAAAAAAAGTGTAAGAAAAAAAGACCCCACTTGAAACAAAAATTATGTCCCATCTCCAAAATTTAAGATTTTTAAATGCAAACAACTTCTTCAGATGACCTCATGACTTTTTTTGGGACACCCTGTCTTATCTAGACGTCTAGAAGCATATTTTGCATTATCATTTTAGCACACTTACAGCTTAACTATCACTATGGTGTATCTATGACTAAACCTAGCTTAAAGGGACCGTTCACTTATTTGGATAATTTCATGGTAAACTAAATAGCTTATTAGTTATTGATTGGTATATTGGTCTTACTTTTCAAAGAAATCCATGGCTGGAGAAAAAAGCTTATTATCGTTCAGAATTTGCCTAGACAATATTTGATGCTTTTTGCCTATGCCCATGGATTAGAAACAATTATAAAAAATTATACTGTTATCTAATAGTTCATTGCAAATGTTAAAAAAACTTTAACTTTCTATTTCTAAAACATCAATTATTAAGCACATTGAATATACGTAAAAAGGTGTAAAGAGCGCTGCATGAAAATACAAAGTTTCACACCTACGGGATTCAAATATAGCATAATTTGGTTACGGGTAGTTAATTTTAAACATTTTAGTACGAAAAACGTTAATTTTTTTGTAATTAAAATATCAACAGTTTATATATTTAAGTTAATAGTGGCTAACACATAATGTCATTGAAATATGATAATTTTAGATTTTCTTGGGTTACTTAAAAACGTCTAATATGGTGTTTAATGCAAAGGTAACGTACCTTTGCGCTGTAATTCTGAAAAATAAATCTGCTTTTTCTCCGGACACAGTTGCCTTTGAAAAGTAAGACTAAACCAATTAACAGCTTTAAGGACAGAACATGTAATGTCCTATTATCTAGGACAGAACATGTAATGTCCTATTATCTAGGACAGAGCATGTTATGTCCTATTATCTAGGACAAAAAATGAAATGTCCTATTATCTAGGACAGAACATGTGCGCATGAAATGTCCTATAATCTAGGCCAGAGCACAAATTTGATTTCTCTTGTTTCACTCTTCATTTTTTCTGCTAGATCAGAATTAAACTTTGAAAACTCGGGCCGAGTATTGTTGGCGCCTTACTCAATTTACAAGCGGAAAAATCGGCGAAACAATTTCGGATTTTTTAAAAGTCTAAAAACAGCTGTTTCATCCCAGCTGGGCAGGGCCTGGCGGCCAGATTTACACATGCAGATTCAGTTTTAACTCTTTACTCATTTCAAGGTCGGAGTCAGGACATTCATCTTATAGCTTGCCAGATATACAAGGATACAGCACAGTTTACATGTACATTGTTCACTGACAGTTCATACAGTACAGTTTACATGTATATTGTTCACTGACAGTTCATACAGAAGAGTTTACATGTACATTGTTCACTGACAGTTCATACAGCACAGTTTACATGTACATTGTTCACTGACAGTTCATACAGAAGAGTTTACATGTACATTGTTCACTGACAGTTCATACAGCACAGTTTACATGTACAGTGTTCACTGACAGTTCATACAACACAGTTTACATGTACATTGTTCACTGACAGTTCATACAGCATGGTTATACATGTACACTGTAAGTTTTATATAGCATAGTTAACAAGTACGCTGTAAGTTGATACTGCACAGTTTACATGAACACTGCAAACTGTAAATTGTACACTGTACACTGGACACAGCCAACACCTTTATACAAATCTAGAAAATTGATATATAAAAAGTTGCAGATATTTATACACACTTTGCTTTGCAACTCAATGTCGTAGACCCTAGATATTTCAAACTATGAATTATATCAGATCAAAGAGTCTGAAATATGAAAGGTTTTCATCATCAGGTTCTAAAGAAATAGGGATCTGAAATTTGAGTTTTTGGCGAAGATTGTAGAATTAGTAACAGTATCCCCGAGCCCAACCACCTGGATACAACATCTACCCCTCCCCTACCCACTACCATGGTTGCAACCCCCCTATGCTTATCCCACCGAATTATTAGTTGCAACCTCTACCCTCTCCCTGGTTACAACCCACTCCTCCCTCCCCCTGGTTACCATCCCTACCTATTCCCCTGGTTACGCCACTCTTTTCACTCCTCCCGACCCCTAGCTGTAATTCCTCTACCTTCTCCCTTGGTTAACCCCCCCCCCCCCTACCTCCTCCTTCCCTTATCCCCTTGGTTACAGTCTTGCCCGGATATGAAACATGAAACCAATGCCTTGCTGCCTGGCGCCGAGAGATTGTACTTTGTGGAATGCAATTCCAGCATTTTATAACATTTAGGACTCCAGCTAGGCAGCCCACTTAAATCTTCCAGTTATTACACTGCACTGCAAATTCAACTGCAATGACCTACTTAAAGTGCTGAATATTAAAAATAAAACCTTAAAACAAGTTTTTTAATTTTAAGCACTTTATACGGAAAAAAATAGTTAAGTTTTTATAAAAATTTTATTTTTCATGATAAAATCATGTTTATGGTGTTTTTTTATTAAAGTAAATGTTTAAGATTAATATTATTAAGAAATATAAAAAACAGGTTTTTAAACAGATAAAAATTCCACCGTTTTGTTACTATGGAGCCATGTTCTTCTAATGCACAAATTGGGGTCAAAGTGTACTTTAAACAGATTTGTATGAGGTGCTACAGGTGGAACTGGGATACAAGTTACAAAAAACATTTTGTGGATTTTTTTAGTTCATGTTATAAAAATCCGCCAAATTAAGGGCAGGATTTTAAACGATTAAAAAAAATATATGTCACACTTGCTAAGTAAATTTCGATAAATATAACAATCAGGTTTATTTTGCTCTTATAACTTGAATATATCCATTATGTAAATTATTTAAGGATCTATTCATCATTGTAGGTATAGCGGCCCCTTTTGGTCTTTATGAACCCACAACTATTAATGTACTGCAATTTGTGGAAGAAATGTAAACATCTCTACTTTAATTCAACGCGATCTTAAAAATCTTATATTGATTGACAGACTTATTGATTGATTGATCGATTGATTATAGATTGATTGATCGATGTAAAGGTTGGATGTGAGCGGGTTCCCCTGGAGATCTGCTTGATGTTCAAGCTGCGAGGAGAACCTGGAGTAGTCCGTCTTCTCGACTATTTTGAGCGACATGATTCCTTCATCATCATCATGGAACGTCCAGATCCATGCAAAGATCTCTTCGATTTTATCACAGGTTTGAATCCAACCCCCTGCCCTTCTCCGTCTCCGTTAAAGGGACTGTAGACGTAAATTCAAGAAAGTCTCCTTTTATAGAGTGACATGTTCGATTCCCAATGATATCCTTTAGCCCTTTATCGAAAATGGGAAATATATCGACGTTTTCTTTTTCGATTTCCTTCACTTATAACGATAAACTTAATGAAAAACTAAATATTTTCAGACACCAAAACATGGATAACTTATTCATTTTCCTTAAACAAAGGTTTTTAAAGGGTATCGGACAGACAACAATTTAAAAAAGGGTCACTTGAAATTATATGTACTTTCCCTTTAACTAAATAACCAGTTAGCCATTACTCTGTTTAAATCATAGCCAATCCCCTTCAAATATGTCCGCCTTTAGGCGGATATAATGCCACAAGGCAGAAAAAAGGCCAGTCAAGGCTTGTTTTGCACTTGGTTAGGAAAAGTATGTACTCAAGCCTTTTTAAAGTCTGACGTTTCGAAGTTTTTTTCTAAACAAACAGGGTTAACAAAAATATTTCACATTGAAAATACTTTTTTTCAAGTTTATTTTTTTACCCTAGGTTAGTCCATCTTGTGTTCACCCTTTTAATTAAACAACGCAATTTCATGTGCAACAGATTTTTGCAAAATTAGAATTTAAATTCAGGCTTGGTTTGCAATAGATTCGGAAAACATTGTACTCACTTACTGTTCAGTGTCTATTTTGTGACCTTTCATAAAAATGGAAGTTTTAAAAGAAATGTTCGACAACTTCAAGTAAAGTTCGGGGAATAATATCCGTAAGTTTTTTACTGCAAATGTTGCAAATTAAACATAAATTTTCCCTGTCGCCAGAATTCCTGATTTTAAAGGGTATAATGCTAATAATATGATAAGAGGCTTGGTACTGAATTATGTATTGGAAAACCAGGAGTGTCAAATAAATGTTTTCTGCTAATATTCAGCGTTTTCCAATGAAATAACTGAATTATTAAAGTTGGCTACAGTGCTCTGCGTTCCCGTGGAAGCTTTCGCGGTTTCTCTGCTAAAGTGTCTTGCGCATTTCTTGCTTTTAAGAAAAAAAAAACACTTTTCGACATTTTTTATCAGATTAAGGTTTTAAGGGTATCGTTGTAAATCAGACATAATCATCTTTGCATTGATGGTCTATTGTTATCACGCTTAAAATCCCTTTAAAAATTTCCTTGGTAACAAAAATATTAGACGTTGCATTTTATTTTAAAATCTAAAAACCTGAAGTTTAGTCCCACACCTACTTGCCCTTTTAGGAGACAAGGACTTGTAAAAGGTTAAAAATATGTTGTTTTAGAAAAAGGAGTTTTAGAAGAACAATTAGCTAGGAACTTTTTTCATCAGGTAAATTGATTCATTCATTCTTTGTTTTTATAATTTCCAGGATGTTCAATCAAACACGAAATACATATAGTGACACAATGGTTTAACCGTTTATAAGCTTTCCATATTATAATTAACCTCATATAGATCTTTCAAAAAAGGAAATTGGATGTTAAGACAATTTGATTTTATTTATCAAATTTGAATCCAGTTATCTTCAGGGAAGGAAGAACACATTTTGCAAATTCCAAGGCTAATGATATTTTAGAAAAATTGCAAAATTAGGAAATTAGAAAATTAATCCCGCAAATTTTTACAAATCCTGTCTAAGGAATGATATACTTTGTAAATGAATTGCTGTACTGTACTGTACTGAAGCACCAAATCAACTTATTTTTTATTTATGTAACTTCTCTTTTGGGGGTTAATAACTTTAAAAACAACATTTTTAAATAAAACGTTTTTAAAAAAACTTCTTTTAATTAAGAACAACATCTTAAAGAACAACATTTAAAGAACAAAACCTTAACGAACATTATCTTAAATAACATCATCTTTTAGAACAACATCTTTAAATACCACATCTTAAAAAATAGCATCTTTAAATACAACATCGTTAAACACAACATCTTTAAACACAACATCTTTAAGTCCAACATCGTTAAGACAACATCTTTAGATATAACATCTTTCAAAGCAACTTCTGAGGCAAGATGTAAAAAAATTTAAAAAGAAAAATTTGTTGTTTAAAGGGACTGTACCTTAATTTCAAGTGATCCTATGTACAACAATGGCAATGCCCGATTTATAAGGGTACCCTTGAAACCTAAATCGGATCAAGTATGAAAAAGATATCCATGTTTTTGTTTTTAAAACAAGTTAATTTTAATTAGCTGTTTCTCTGCGCATTTCTTGTTTATAAGAAGCAGCAGAGAAATTCACAGAAATTAATTGTTTTCGAGTCTGAGAAACGATAGTATCTTCCACATTTTTATCAGATTATAGTTCTATCGAGCATTATCAACTTTGCATGAACAGTCACTTGAAAAAACGATTAAGATTTATTTTATTAATATATTTCAACAAGAAAATATTATTTTATTAATATATTTCAACAAGAAAATATTATTATAGTAATATATTTCAATAAGAAAATATTATTTTAGTAATATATTTCAATAAGAAAATATTATTTTAGTAATATATTTCAATAAGAAAATATTATTTTATTAATATATTTCAACAAGAAAATATTATTTTGTTTGTTTAGGTTGTGCAGACTATCATAGCTTATCATAGAAAAGGAGTCATTCATAGAGACATAAAGGAATCAGTCAACATTTAGTTATTTTGTTAAATTCTAATGTTGTTGGATTTTTTAATTGATTCTTAATAGTCCTAAAGGGGAGAGATTAAGTACATTTTGGACCGCTCAGGAACTAGTTTCAGGCAAAATAAAGACAGGAATTATTTTCATAATTACACATAGATTCTAGCAGTCCTTATGTGTACTTCAAATGTGTACTTGCATTTACCATTGTATGTTTTATCAAAATTGAAGAAAAAATCTGGATAAATTTTAATGTTGCTTGTATTTCGCTTCAAAGAAAAAATATACTAACTGGTTCGAAAAGAAATTTCCCGCATTTATTGATGTTGGATTGATTTGGTTAGGATGAAAACCTGTTAGTGGATTTGAACACACTTCAGCTCAAGTTGATCGACTTCGGGTCCGGGGCCTTTCTCAGGGACTCAGTCTACACAGACTTTGACGGTAAATAGACATTTTTTATTTTATTTTTGTGATAATTAGAGAAGAAAATTAATTAAGAAAATCTTTCTACCTTCTCTTAGAAATGTTTTGTGTAAAAAAGTCCCCGCTCTCTCTGAAAATAACATTTAATTTGCCAACAACATTATACTTTTTGTTTCACTATTTGGGGATAATTCCATTTGTCTCATATACGTGCTAATAAACAGTACAAATGTTAGAGACTCATTTTCATTTTTCCAACATTTTTGGCTTTAGTTTTTTTCTAATATTTCATTCAATGATTCTCCCTGTAATAAAATAACATTTTTTGAATGTTGAATAAACTAAGTTAAAAGTATTCGTTGTCTTTTCTCAAATAGTGGGAAAGTGGTCAAAAATAGGAGAAAACGCGGTATTATATTTTTTTTAAAAAAATACTCAAAAACCATACAAAAAAACAATATATTCAAATTGCGGGATTAGTTTTTTGAACGATATCGCATTTCTTTAAGATCAAGACGCGCCCCCATATAATAAAAATATATTCCTAATAACATCATTTTTAAATATAAACAGAAGATAAAATTTCGGCCAGAGATGTTTTCATATCTTAAGTATGTTTACTGTTTACAAGAACAGTGTACTTAAGGAGATCAATGTTCAATTTGTATTAACTAATGATGTCATCTTCTCTTCACGTGTAACATTCAAAATATGCGCTGTTCAATCATCATGAATTACGTCTTATTATAGGATTATATTAAAAATTTGTTGATCGGAATGGGAAAAAAATGGAAAAATTTCCAGTGAAATTCTCCTGCAGGGATATTGCAGGGTCAATATTAGGAATAAAAAGTCATCTTTATTTTACATGATTGTAAAATGGTGACAATGAAAACAACCCGTATGACATTGATGGGGGGTGGAGAATATAAGGAGGTGTTTAAATTAATCTCTAAAATTAATTCTTCTCAAGAAATATAAGTGTATACTCTGCCAGAGTGCGTAGAACGGAGTAGAAACTAGGAATAATATGAATGTAGTCTTTGATACAACAGTGCAAATATTTTACAGGCCTTTTCTAGGGTGCTATCCCATACGCCAATAAATCTTTATAATTTTGTTTTCAGGAACCAGAGTTTACGCTCCTCCTGAATGGATAGAGCAGGGTAGATACTATGGGGAGGCTGCGACCGTCTGGTCCCTAGGCATCCTCCTCTATGACATGGTCTGCGGGGATATCCCATTCGAGACGGATCAGCAGATCTGTCAGGCACAACTCAGGTAAAAAATTCTATCTATCGTTTTGTAAGATATATCAAAAACTCTGATAGAATTACAGAATGATTGGATAGTTTCTATAAACCTTTGATTGATTTTCACAAAAAAAATTCCCGGGCATTACAAATTACTTGGTTAGAATTCTCTAAAACTTTGAAAGAATTTTTTAAAACTTTAATCGAAATTTATAAAAGTTCTATAGAATCAAATAAAAGATAATCAGATGGCATATCCGATTCACAACAGTACCCTTTACATTTGAATCTGGGTAGTAATTAAAAAAAATGTCGTCGTTTTTCTTTCTTAAATTTTAACATTTTTTCTTGTTTACGTCTGTAGCATAAATCTTACAAAAAACTATTCATCCTTAATCATACAAAGGTTTGAAGTGTACCTTTGTGAACAGGACAAATCATAAATATAGAGTCACTTAAAACTACGTCTACAGTCCTTTTAAGATAAGTAAATTTCAGATTCCGGTACAGAGTGAGCGCTGAGTGCCAGGACCTGATCCAGAATTGTCTCAGGGTTGACACTGACCAGCGCGCTACTCTTCAATCCATTCTCCGACATCCTTGGCTCAAGAAATCCGCCAACAGTGAGTCCGTGACCCAGCCCGGCCTCCCCATACCCGCCGGGCCCAATAATAATAATCAGTACGAGGAGACGCTCAACTCCGTCGGCTCAAACATCTCGACCGGAAGCGATAGTCCAAATTTTGGTCTGTCGACCGGCGACCGAAGTATGATACCGCTGACCCACCTTGACGGTCCGATTTCATCCCTAGGAGCATCGGATGTCCGCGTGCGCGTTGAGCAGATTGATAAACACGAGCGCAGAGACTGCCCGTCTGTCATGGAAATATCGCCAGCTAGTTATGCAACTCTATAAATTCAAAAGAACTAGTTAAATATTCAAAAATGCGCGAATTCAACTTCCTACAATCTCATTTAGTCTTGTACAGTGTACACTCCGCCATGTTGAATGTTAACCCTTGATTGACAAACAGGAAATTATCTGGGCATATTTTGCTTTTACACTTAGAAATGTTAATACTATGTCTGTTTTGATAAATCAATTCGTTTAAAAAACCAAAAAAATATTTTTGGGTTTCCGAAACCTTCCCTCGATACCAGTGAACGTTATTTTGTGCGTGCCATTATGTTGTGTTTGAAACCTTTAATAGAGTAAAGTTATTAATTCGGATTTTAAAAACTAAATTGTTACCATCTAAATTATCCATACCTACTTCTCCCTTGACATAAATATTTAATATATATATCATGAGTTGTGTACAAACGTACATAAAATGTTTGAGCTCGGTGTAACTAAATTGTACCTTTAAATGACCTTTGAGGGCGCGAGCGTAGCGAGAAAGCGACCCTTTTTTTACTTGACAAAACCAATGATCTCCTTAAAGGTCTAGACACCAGGGGAAACTATTCCGCTGAAAATGCTTTTCAAAAAAACTGCCGATTTCTTCTCAAAAATTCTAACAATTGTAATCTAATTAATTTCTGAAAACTTTTTATTAATTGTCCCTTCAAGGGAAAGTATAAAGGCCTGACTAAAGTAATTTTCTTCAGTACAACGTTCTTTTGTATAGTACAGTTAACAGTACGCTAATGGACAGGAAAAATACAGTACACAGTACGCTATAGAAAGTACACAGTACGGTACAGGACACAGTACATTACAGTATAGTACAGTAAAGTTTAGCGTATATCTATACATAAGAATGATGTGCATCCAAGAAATTTGTAAATTAACCATTTTGTGAATAATAACCTGAAGGTGTATAGTGTACAGTGGTGTGAAGAGTCCAGATTTTTCAGTACATAAAATGTACATTGTGTACATTTGGTGGTATACTTCCCTCGCGTTAAATAGTATTTGTAAGTTTGTACAGGGTCTTTTAGTGTACACACACACACAGTGTACTGTAGTTGTTTGTTTACATTGTACGCTGTAGTGTACTTCAGTCTCTCTCCACATATCCAAAGGATTAAAAATTTGATTTGACATTTTTTTATATTTTTATAAATTCAAAAAGTTAAACATGTTTTAAACCCATCTTTTGGAGAGATAAAAAACTATGTATTGTAGTAGATTTGCCGTAGTTTAATTAATCTGTAGATATCAATTCTTTTGGTTTTAGAAATAATTCATAATAATTTACAACAATTCAAATGTGCAGATATTAGGAGTTATTAATCAAATTAGAAACTAAACCGACAAATTTTCGGGAAATTTACATTTATTAGGAAAATCGCCAATTTTAGACAAAACTTAAAAACAAATATTTTGTTTCGTTCTAGTCAAAAAGTATTGTCAACTATAAAATTGTATAAAAGTTATTTTAAAAAATAGGAATTGCGAAATAGTAACAAAAATTTTAGTAGAAAAACCAATTAATAGTTTTTAAAAATTTACAATGATAAGCAGAGACGCAACTGTAGTGTTTTGTCGGTGGGGGCAGAAATTGTGTGCAAATCTGGGGAATTTTTTGTATATAATGAAATCCTTGATTTTTTAAATCTTGTTTTTGTCAATAATTATTCTATTTTCATAATTTCCCCTGTTCTTAGCTGAAAATGTTTAAATTGCTGAAGGGGCGGGAGCGGGGGGGATTTTGCAAGGTTCCCTTTGGTAAAGCAATTGGACGGTGGTCGGAACAAAATGCCCCTTCCCCCTCTCTGCTATAGTTGCGCCTTTGATAATAAGGCATTAGATAATTATTAACCAATTTTGTATAACCGTTGTATGTCACATGTAAAGTTTATTAGTTTATCTTGAAATAAAATCAATCAATTTATCGTTTTTCATCAATTATAAATAGATTGATTTTAATACCCCCGTTGGTTTCTTAAATGTTTCAGTGACCAAGAATTAGAAATAAATTTAATAAAAATATTGTTTTTTTTTTATTATTTAAGTGATTTTAAGAATGGCATTAGGTTTTCATTATTCATAACTATGCACTGTCAGATTACGTTCGGTATTTTTTAGTTTATTTGGATTTATTTTGTTTCAGATTAGTTGCTTACAGATATATTATATAAACAGGGTTATCCACAAAGGATGAGAATTTGATGACCCAAAAATAGCTTAATACAATAATCCTAATTTGAATCATTTCAAGTAATGCTAAAATGTTCTTATGCTTGGTTAAAAAGTTGTATATAAGTTGTTTTAGAAAGAACTTAATTTCAAGGCAAAGCTGAGTTTCAAAGCTAGTATATTAACTATCAAGTCATATACAGGGTTACTTGCAAAGAATGAGACAGTCTTTTTTCTTAGTTTCCATGGTTTCCTTCAGCTGTAAACTTGTTGATTTTTCTTCAAACCATTTAATATTTCAATAAGAGACTACATCCATGGCAGTTACCTATATTCAACCTTCAGGGCGCCATATTTAAATAGTTTTAGGTCGGCATCGAAGTCTCATTTTTGGGTAACCCAAGGTTATAATGCAAGGAAAGTTATTTCAGGTGCACGCATCTTTTGTACTGCAGTGTACTGTCTCTGGGCGGTAATGTAAACACAAGACGGATGTCGAAACCTGACATCTTTCACATAAAAAATCAATGAAATATTCTGGTCAAAGGAACCCATTATGTGAATTATCAAAATTTAATGCTTTTAACCTCCTCGGATACTAAACGAACACTGATGCATCTATTCTTGTTTACAAATTCCGCCCATTACAATTGTACGCAGAGTATACGCAACTGCAATTAACTTTCCTTGCATTATAACCTTGGGGTAACCAATGTAAATTATTGGTATTGAACATGAAGACATATAGGCAAACAAGACGACATTTACTTCACTCTTCGGAAGACAACTAACAGGCATGGAACAACTAGACAGGAAGCAGAGTTGACGCGTACGGGCGTCTGATAAGCCGGTACGCGTCGTTTGAAAATGCTCAATGCCGGAACCTTTTTGTACAAGATGCACAGTGGGCGTACAGTGGGGCGCTATCTCAATCTTTTTTGCAAATTATAAACTAAGTTTGTGCACCGCCCTTAGCTAATATCATAAAGCTAAAAACCCAGAATAAGAATAAAAAGAAAATTTTCGATTTTGTAAAATTATAATTAAAAACCTTTATTAACTAAACTCAAGTATATGTACTCGGTTACTCGAGTGTCCCAACAAATATTGAATTAGGAATCTTCATTTGATTTACAATGACCTATCTGAGGTTATTTTTCCTTTTAAAAGCTAAGAATTCAAAATAATTTATCTTTTATGTATCTTCAAAAATAGAAAGTTTCCTTTATCTTTTTTTTTATACAAATTGAAAACTGAAATAAGAGGAAATGTGAGAAAATTGCATACCAAATTACCAAATTTTGGAAAGCCCAAGACTAANATAACCCTAATTCCTACAGGAAGATTGATTGATTATCTTAATTTATACACGTATATACAGCTGTATGATTAGTAAATCTGAGCCAGGCTACTTAGACAGGGCGGACCGCGCCGACAATTCATCCTATAGTTGATCCATGCTAACAGGGTATCAGAGTTGATTTATTTATCTCTTGCTTTGTAGTTGAAAAAAATATGAAATATGAAATATGAGGTTGGTGGATATCGAGATCAATGCGTAATCTTGATATCTTGTTAATCTACAGATTTAATTATTTATTTTTCGATATCCTATTAAGTGCAAGTAGGATATCCAAAATCAAGAGTAAAATTCAAAAGTTGTGAATGTCGAGATCAAGTGATCGGGATTTTGGGTTTCCAATACAAAAGTTCTCAGCTTGCAGAAGTCAGAACTTTTGATTCTCGGGATCAAGGATTTATCTCCAATTTGTGTTAGAGAGCTACAGATTAATTTTAATCCTTTTCATATATATAAATAATAAATAACTTCGCGCCCATCTTCTAAATTAATTGTGAACATGTTCTCTTTGTGTACATCGTAAAACAAACCAAAAATAATTCGCGGATGTTCACAAAAATTTCGTGGATTTTCAAAATTTTCAAAAATTTAATGAAGATCGAATTTTGATGGAGACAAATATTTAAAATTTCAATCATTCATAAACCTTCCCCGGAGCCCCTAGATGTCCCACAAAAAATTTGGGCCCGATCGGTTCAGCCGTTTTGACGTTTATTGGATACAAACAGACAGACAGACAAACAGGCAGACAAGCCAAATTTATATATAGATTTGATGTTTTATTCTGCTCAGAACTAGCATGTAGTGATAATATTATTTTTTGATCCAGAACTAATTTATCCATTATTGAGCCTAAAACTTTTTGTTATTTCGGACTGATGAGATTGACGCCATTGTCTCTGCTTCCTCTTCTCCAACCGCCTCCGCCGCTACACTCCGCCATTTTGTGCTGTATTCATGCAAATTGCAGAAAGTTTAAATCTTATCATTGCTATGCTGAACCAGGGGAGCTCGTATCTTAAGTAGCTCCCATACCACAAAATAAACGTATATTTATCATTTTTATTAATACAAATGTTTTAATGATTTGATTTGATTTGATTTGATATCCAATGATACGTTCTACCGTGAAGGAATAACTATGATTTCAATGACACTAATAAACCCCCCTGCAGATCCCAATCAAGGTAGAAGGTCGTCTTCACAGTCTCTTCCTCTGGGTAACCCTAGGAAGCTGGTTGGGGTGTCAGAGAAGAATTGACAAATTTTCAAGAAGTACGTCATCAGAACATAATTCGTGAAATTATAAAAACAAAAAACTTTCTTTTTTAATTATGACAAATATTATGAAGTGACACGTGTTCTATTTTTCAATGGCTTTTACAGCTAAAATTAAAAAGTTTTTGAATGCTGACCGTTTGACCGTTTTTAAAAGTTGCAAAAGAGAACAACAATGAGGGGCAGTCGACTTTAAACTCAAGATAATACTTTAAAAGGTCCAATGAGCATGGAAACATTAGTTGAGCAGTGTAAACAGACCCATTTCACTTTTCAAGTTATTTAATAACTTACTACTAGTAAAACTACCTGCTTTACAGCAGCATCAAATGCACTTTAGTATTGCTAGATAGATAGATAGATAAAAAGTAGGTATATATTTGTCATAAAAGTACAAAATTTTACAGAAACATATTTTTTAAACGAACACTTTAATGACGGGATTTGCCAAGCCAACATGGCCGTCTATAATGGCAAACCCGGATGTTATTTTTAAATCATATAAATGGAGGTGTTTCGTCTTGTGACGATATCGAATTCGTCACTGAATTCCCATGTTTATTGGGACACCCTGTACTTTATTAGAACAAAGTATGAATAAGATAACTTTTTATTCAGTTTACAAAGGAGATAATCCCATGAGAGTTGTGCATCTGGTGTAATCATACAATATTCAAACAACTTTTCTTCACAATCTTTCCCAATTCTATAAATTACTATAACTCCACCAATCCAATGCTATTAAATCTTCTTCCTATTCTACAGTTTTCTGGTAATCACTGTAGCTTCAGACAATTCTTAGGCTTAGCTTTGCGGTCAACCTGGATTGTTCGATTTACAAGGCTTCCATTGAAAGCTTCGACTGATCATGAATGAATTCGATATTTTTTTTTGTTTCTTTAAACTGTTTATTTTCATTTCAGGGTTCTCTGCGAAAGTCACATTCGCTGGCGCATTTCTTGTATGTAAGAAGCAATGGGGAAAATCATAAAATAAACTCTTTTCGAGTAAGTTGATAACGACGCTATCATCCACATTTTTGAATTTGATCGGATTAAGGTTCAAGAGCAACGCGTTGTAAATCAATCAATGTCATCTTTGAATGGAGGGGCACCTGAAATTACGCTTACAGTCCCTTTAATACTTCAAGATCTAATTGATAAGACATGTTTAAACAAAGGAGTACATTCGAAGGCCCGGAATAAGTAGAACAAATAAAAATAGGATTTATTTTCTTTGTTTTTCAACGGTTTGGCCTAGTTGGGTTTAGGGAGGGGAGGTTAAGGCCAGCCACAGCAATTTCTCTTCCGAGCCATATTCTCCTCATTTTCTTGTCCGAGCCATCTTCTCCTTATTTTCTCGTCCAAGCCATCCTAAAAATCACTGTCCTTCCATTATAAATGTTTTTAGTGTATAATATCCTTAAAGATTAAACTTTTTAAATCTGGACACGTTAGAGCATGAATGAAATATTGAATTTTTGTGAAATAAAAAAGCCTAAATTGAATTTAACCTGTCAAGTAATATATTTCATTTTTTTTCGCGCATTTTTATATTCCTAGTATAAAATGCCTCAGATTATTCCGCGTTCATAGAACTCCATTCTTTTTTGTTTATTATATCAAACACCAGAATATAGGTTGTTCATAGTTTTGGATCCTTTTATTTAATTCAACAGAACTTCAAATAATTGAAAACTGTAATATTATGTTCAAGTTTGCTTTTATTAAACTTTGCGATATCTTTATCCTAAACAAAATTGAAAAATAAAAACTTTTGTTACAACAATTCCGTTTTTGCATCGTTGTTGGATTGTTTTTGGGACGTTTTTGCATATATCTTCTTTATCCTAAACAAAATTGAAAAAAAAACTTTTGTTACAACAATTCCGTTTTTGCATCGTTGTTGGATTGTTTTTGGGACGTTTTTGCATATTTCTTCTTTATCCTAAACAAAATTGAAAAATAAAAACTTTTGTTACAACAATTTCGTTTTTGCATCGTTTTTGGATTGTTTTTGGGACGTTTTTGCATATATCTTCTGTCAGGGTAATCTCAGGAGTTTAACGAGACCTAAAAAGACATATATCTGATGTTCCTATCTCGAGAAATGGACATAAAATGGTGTCAAAATTATAACAAAACGTATATATCTAAGATATATGTCCGTATCACAGTATACTGGTCACATCATACAGACGGAGACATGTGACAATAATGCTGCACTGCCATTGGTTGGAGTTCTGGTGACATGTTCCGGACGCATAGATGATAATATGAGCAAACTTAAGTTTCTCAGGCACCTCTGGGAAATTGTTGTTTTCAGATTTGTTGTATATTTGTTGAATATGATCAATACTCCAAATCTTATACAAAATCTTACAGATATACATTTTGGTATAATTTTGACACGGTTTTATATCAATTTCTTGAGACAGAAACATCAGATAGAACTCTTATATGTCTCAATCAACCCCTGAGATTCTCAGGTTTCAGCCTATGCCCCATTTCATTTTTCGTTTACAGTCACTTTAAAGAAAGCTAAATGTTTAGAAACTTGAAAACTTTTGCTTCTCTTATTTTTACCAAACCTTGTCACTGACAGAAAATATAGATAAAAACGAACAAAAAACGAACCAAAAAAACAAACAAAAAATGAACAAAATTAAATGAAAAACAAATAAAAAACGAACGAAAAACGAACGAAAAATGAATGAAAAACGAACAAAAAATAAATGAAAAACAACAAAAAAACTTGCGAAAAACTTGCGAAAAACGAACGAAAAATGAACAAATAACGAACGAAAAACGAACCAACTGAAAGCACATTACTGGCAGATTTAATTTTCAATTAAAAAAATTTGACATTTTATATTGTAACTTGTCCATATTTAAAAAAATAGTTTTACACTTGGATCACTTTAAAAACATAATAATTAAAGGACTATGATTCTGAGGATGGCTCTAACTAGAACATGAGGAGAAGGTGGCTTGGACAAGAAATAGCCTCGTGGCTTGCCTTCCTCTCCTCGTTTGGTTTGGCCTGGTTTCAGAATTGAGGTGAGGTTTCTTATATGTTTGTTTTAGAGAAGAGTAGTATTGACGCATAATCTTAATTTTCCTACAGATAGATAGATAGATGGATAGATATATAGATAGATAGATAAAGAGATAGATAGATAGAGATAGATAGATAGATAGATAGATAGATAGATAGATAGATAGATAGATAGATAGATAGATAGATAGATAGATAGATAGATAGATAGATAGATAGATAGATAGATAGNCTCACAACAATACAATATACGCTGTACTGTCTCACAACAATACAATATACGCAGTACTGTCTCACAACAATACAATATACGCTGTACTGTCTCACAACAATACAATATACGCAGTACTGTCTCACAACAATACAATATACGCTGTACTGTCTCACAACAATACAATATACGCAGTACTGTCTCACAACAATACAATATACGCTGTACTGTCTCACAACAATACAATATACGCAGTACTGTCTCACAACACATTACAGTCTTTATACAAAGAACACATTACAGTGTACATACAAAGAGCATACAACACAGTACAGTTTACACAAAAAGAACATTTACAACACAGTACATTGTACATACAAAAACATACAACACCTACACAGTACATTTCACATACAAAAAAAAACACAACAATGTATAGTGTACAAACAAAGAACATACAACACAGTACATTGTACATACAAAAAACATACAACACCTACACAGTACATTTCACATACAAAGAAAACACAACAATGTATAGTGTACATACGAAGAACATACAACACAGTACATTGTACATACAAAAAACATACAACACCTACACAGTAAATTTCACATACAAAGAAAACACAACAATGTATAGTGTACATACGAAGAACATACAACACAGTACATTGTACATACAAAAAACATACAACACCTACACAGTAAATTTCACATACAAAGAAAACACAACAATGTATAGTGTACATACGAAGATCACACAACACAGTAAAGTGTACATACATAGAACATATACAACATAGTACTGTGTACATACAAAGAACATACAAGACAGTACAGTGTACATACAAAAAAAACACAACACAGTACAGTGTACACTGGGCATACTAAGAACATACAAAGAGCACAATGAAGTGTACATACTAAAATACTACGACTGAAAACAATCCATTTTCCAAGTTAAACACATAGATATCTTATTCATGATCTTGATTAAACAAAGGAGACTGTTGTGAATCAGACATGCCCCCTAGAAATAGAAAATCACTTAAAATTTCATCTACAGTTTCTTTAATAAGAGAAAATATTTAAATTTATGAATTTCTAAGATAAGGTCTAAGTTTCTATTTCTCTAAGATAAATCCATCTAATTAGTTGAAACCCCCAGTATTCAATTCAATTTAATTAATTAAAATTACGTTTAAATGAATTTTCTCTATACCATACCACTGGGAACATAAATTATCATTTTAAATCTTAAATTTTAAAAGTAATAGAAATGAAATAAATCTCAACCCCCTCCACTCCCCTCTCTACCCACTCTCTCTTCCCTCTCTTCCCTCTCTTCCACTCGTCCCTCTCTTCCACTCTTCCCTCTCTTCCACTCTTCCCTCTCTTCCACTCTTCCCACTCTTCCCTTTTGCATAACTATTTTTTAACATTACCTTTTTCCTTGCTTTTTCCAATTTTACCCTCCTTATTTTTGCATTTTTTTCCTTTTTCCTCCTTTTTTAAACCCTACCTTTTCACTGCTTTTTGAAATTTTTCCTCCCCCCTCATTCCTTTTCCCTTTCTTTTCCCCGTGTTTTCTATTTTTGCTCTAATACTAAATTGTAATTATAATTTTTGATACCTTGGGTTCTTTAAAATACGTATTGCCCTGCAGAGTTTCCAAGGCAGAAAATGGTCCAGGAAACCCCTGATCCGGGGGCCGGGGTTTTCTTCTCACAGATAAAGAAGAGATTGGAAACTGGGAAACCCCGTTGTAGGCAGGACCGCAGGTATACTTAGGCCTAACCAGGCCTATAAATACAGGCAGTAGGCCTAGAAATCTTTAGTTCATTCTTGGCTTTTAATTCAACCACTGCTTGAGCTTGAAAAAACTTGAATAATGTTGTTGTTTTGTTTATTTTTATCTGTGTGCAGTACACTGGGTGCTCCGCAGTACGGTGGTGGAGGAGTAGGTGTACAGAAACAACCCCAGCGTACGCCAAGTGCAGTACAGTCTACCTCATGTAGAACAGAGTACACAACAATATGGGATACAGAATACACAGAAACTGAAGAACAACAATGTAATACTATTTATGTCAACGCCTGTGAAACATTGTACAAGAAAAACTGTGTTGCAGTACCAAGACAAGAATGTGTAACTGTACAGGAACCTCAATGCAGTACAGTGTACAACAATGTATGTACACAAGAGTATAGAACAGAATATGAAGCATACACTGAAACAGAATGTAATACAGAATATAAAGAAGACTGTGAATATCAATGGGAAGGAGAAGGTTATGCTAAAGTCTGGGCTCCTATACCTGGAACCTGTAAATCTAATCCTTATGATAATTGTCAGGAGGTTCCCAGACAGAAGGAGAGACAGGTTCCCTATCCAGTATGTAACCAGGTTCCAGAACAAAAGTGTATTAAGGTTCCCAAACAGCAATGTAGAACCATTTCTGAACAGCAGTGCAGTAATGAACCTTATCAAGAATGTAAACAAGTTCCTAAACAGGACTGTAATACAGTACATAAGAAGGTTCCTAACAGGATTAGTAAACAGGTTCCTAAGAAGGTTTGTGATGATGGTTCAGGTTCAGGGTATGGGTCAGATGTTGAAACTATTGCTGTAAGGTCAGGAGCTGATGATGCTATCAAGTTTTCAGAATTTGAGTAACTCATGTTTAACATTTTTAAAATTGTAATTGTGGATATATTAATCTGTGATAGTATTTCAAGTTTATATTAAAAAAGAATAAATTTGCGTTTTTAATATCTTTTCGTTTTCTCTGCAACACTTTCAGAAATCCTTATTTTTTTACACTGTTTCAATATTTCCTTTAATACAGGGTTACCCAAAATCAAGGATGAGACCATAGAGAAGATTAAAAATGTTTTTCTTAGATTCATGGTTTACTGCCACTGTTAACTCCGGTTAATTTCAAGAACCGAGCCTACATCTACAGTACAGTACACATACAGATTACACCTGCCAAAACGGGACAGTACAGTACAGTACAGTACAGTACAGTACAGTACAGTACAGTACAGTACAGTACAGTACAGTACAGTACACATACAGATTACACCTGCCAAAACGGGACAGTACAGTACAGTACAGTACAGTACAGTACAGTACAGTACAGTACAGTACATTACAGTACAGTACAGTACATTACAGTACAGTACAGTACAGTACAGTACAGTACAGTACACATACAGATTACACCTGCCAAAACGGGACACTACAGTACAGTACAGTACAGTACAGTACAGTACAGTACAGTACAGTACAGTACAGTACGGTACAGTACAGTACAGTACAGTACAGTACAGTACAGTACAGTACAGTACACATACAGATTACACCTGCCAAAACGGGACACTACAGTACAGTACAGTACAGTACAGTACAGTACAGTACAGTACAGTACAGTACACATACAGAGTACACCTGCCAAAACGGGACACTACACCAAATGAACCAACCCCTTCTGCAGCGGTCGTAATTTGCCAAATTATTAAGACTTCATTAAAAGACAATATTCAAGGTAGGACTCCAGGATCAACACTCAGATAGTTGTATTTTTAAAGTTTTAAGACTTCATTAAAGTCTCATCGTTTGTTGGTAACCCCGTATATTACTTACATAGCAGGCATTTTGAGATTAAGGATATTTTGATCATAATTATGGACGGATTGTGCAAGGGATATCTCAAAAGTTTAATCCAATAGTGTTATATTTACAATATACAGTTGAAGTTATTGATCAAAATCAGTTGAAGTTATTGGTCAAAATTAGTTGATGTTATTGATTAAATCAGTTGAAGTTATTGATCAAAATCTGTTGAAGTTATTGATTAAAATCAGTTGAAGTTATTGATTAAAATCAGTTGAAGTTATTGATCTAAATCAGTTGAAGTTATTGATCTAAATCAGTTGAAGTTATTGATCTAAATCAGTTGAAGTTATTGATCTAAA
>NW_019402137.1:65449-83077 GCF_000591075.1 Eurytemora carolleeae
AGTGTGATATGCTCAGACCATTTTTCTCCTAATGACCTTAATAGGGCTTCTAAAAGACTACGACCTGGAGCCATGCCATCCTCTAACCCCCAGTCATTAGCAGTTCAAGGTAATATGTGATTCAATTTTTGTTTTAAAAAGTTCGATAAATGTGAGCTTTTTTGATTTTGACGAAAAATGTTATATTCATTTTTAAACTTCTTTAAAAATTAAAAAGATTTGTGTGACTGTACAGTGTACATATAGGTAAACGAAAATTTAGAGGTGAAAAACTTGGACAAACAGTAAAATAAATGGGTTTTTCTTAGATATTTGAACAAATTTGAAAATTTGTGTGATTGTGCAAAGGAAGAGGGGTTATAGTAAAAACGGAAATTTACAGGTCCAAAAGTTTTCAAAGGCGTATACAGAATGAAATGAAGGGGGGGGGGCAAAATTGCGTGAAGCGCATACATTTTTTTGCCCCCGCCCCTAGAAGCTCCTATGGAGGGGGGGGCAAAATTTGAACTGCAAATTCAAAATATTTGGCTTCTAGACGATCAGGCATACTTTTTTATGGGTTATTCATTTTACGTTATTGTCTGTTATTGAAAGTTGTATCCATTCTTTTATATTGTAATTTTCCTTTAAGAAATTCTTTTACTTTGCCCCCCCCCCCTTGGAGCTCCTAGTAGGGGTGGGAGCAAAGTTTGAACTGTAAATTCAGAACATTTAGCTTCTTGGATATCAGGCAAAAGTCACACTTGTATACTTTAAAGGTACACATACAGTCCAATCACCTTGTAATTGCTTACTTAAGTACTTACTAAGTACTTTTTCTCTTCTTCAACTAAACTCTGTGAAATTAAAAGGGAAAATTAGGTTACAGCACTGCAATAATATGTATTTTTGAAGATTTCATTATCAAGATAAAGTTTTAAAGCTTTTTCTAGATTTAAAAAGAATATTTTTTTCAGATCATTCCTATGCAACCCAGGAGACCACACTTAATAGACTGTCTGCTGCAAACAACGATTTACAACAGCAAACTTCGAGTTAGGAACACCAGGTTAAAGCAGAAAGAAAAATCATTGGAGGATGCCCTGGAGAATGTAAAATCTCAGAGAACCAAGGTCCGAGTTCAGCTGTCCAAGTTGATCTTGTTCAAAAATCAGTAGGAAGGAAGAATTCCTCATTATTGTTATCAATATAATATAAACAATATTTTTTTAAATAAAAAATTTGGCCTTTTTTTGAATATATATTGTAAGGGAAAAAAATAAACCCCCCCCCATCTAAAATTCAGTGGAATATAACTGATTGGCTAAATAAGAAAGGAATTATGCAAGAGCTGGTCCAGGGTCCATTGTCTGCTAGAACTCCAATGTACTGCATAACACCCCACCCAGAAAATTACATCGAAACTCGTCTATGATCCATCCATTTTATTATATATCCGTGTTTCTTAGAATTCAATTCTGGAAGAATCTTGTGTTGGAATGTCTTCCTATTGGTCACTTTTACTTAATTGACAAATGACAGTTAAGAAGAGTTCAAATCTCACGGAAGTGCACCTTATTCACTTGAAATTATTTAATAGGACTAAAATATTGCCAAGTTTCACACTCTCTAATTTCTATTTTATTAATTTTGGTCCTTCAATTTAAACTTTTTGTAACTGGAAGTAACCAATTGAGTGTTGTATAATCGTTATCATACTTGTATGTTAATAATTTTTTATGTATGGAATAAATCTTCAGTTGTTTAATTCTAAGCTTAGAATATCAATTTTTGACAATTTGCCTAAACTGTTACATTTTGCGTAAAACATGCGGTTTTGCGCAAATTGCGTAAAAAAATTGCGCAAAACTAAAATTTTGTTCCTTGCTCAACTTTCGCAAAAAATATTTCCGGTTTTGCGCAAATTGCGCAAAACCGCGCAAAACTCGTTGCGTTTCATGCGCAAAAATAGCGCAAAAGTTCGCAAAAAAAATTGCGCTAAGATAGCGCAAATTTTGCGCAAAAGATTTAGCCATTTCGTGGAAACCCTGAATCTGATACTACCTTTATAAATTGCTAACTGGATACAATAAAACTAAGAATAGAATGATAGGAATGGCAAAAAAGAACAAACTTTAATGTTGACTGGTTTCCAAAAATTTACAAACATTTTGATACGCAAAGAAAAATAACTTTTCCACATTGATAAGAGATTGATATTTTACATGGAACAAATCAAAATTACACTATTTTGCTGTGCACTGGTGAAAAAAAGGGTTTTAATTGATCAAAATAAAAAGCAGAATTTTCAAAAGTTTCTCATTCACCGAAAAAAAACTTATTCCATCATCCTGAGTCTAAAACTAAAGAACGAAAAGTTTTAACTTAAATTTAAACACAGGGTTAAAATCTTGAAATCCTGCAATCCCTATTTGTCTATCATCATTCAGCAGTAAGCGGCATTCAACCAATTACAGATATATTTAAAAGTGAAAACCTTGATTTAATAAATTCCACGCTTTAGATTAATTAATGTTTGCACGTAAACTCAAAATACGGCTGTAACTGGAAATTTGTTTTGTTTTCCGTCACGTAAATAATTTTAAAATTAAAAACAGCTGATTACCGTATAGTTACGTAATAACTCTCGTAAATCCTTTTCTCTGATTGGTTCAGATTTTTCCCGGGAAATTTAAATTTAAAATTTAGAAAGTTTAATATTTAAGTAGCTACTCATTATTTTACAGAACTTTTGACCTCGAACTTAAAATTCACGCATTCTTTAATTTTAGACTCTGGTGCCGAATTTAAATAATTTGAGCGGCGGCTTAAATTTGAGACTCGGCTCAAATATGGTTGGTTCCACTTAAAATTATATTCAATTTTCAATATTAAAGCAATTGAAACCGGGTTTTGGCGGATTTGAGACGCGGCTCAAATTCATTATATTCGGACTATGATTTATTAATCAAACTTTATGCCATTCTAAAATTACGGCTTAAGTTCATTCCTTTTCGAGATCCTGTGATGGTCATAGGAATAAGGAAAGGGATAACTTAAATGATGGATCAAGCATCGATTTTTAAGTTTAAAATACTTGAATGTCGTCTTCCTATTCCACTTTTTATGTACGTTTATTGTACACTATGCATTTAATATTGCAGTGAAAAGCTGAAACTCATAATGTGCATGATGGTGGAGAAAAGTAGAATGAATTGCAAATCATTGGATGACTTGGTTTCAAGTTTTGCTGATCTCATCCTTAACCATCTTTCTCTTTTATAAACAACATTTAAGAAAAGTAGGGGGGGAATGAAATTGTTCAACACATCAGGCAAGATTTTTATAACGAGAGTCAAAAACAGGTATGAACATTTTTATAAAAGGCATGAAGGTTTTTTGTTATCAAGAATACAGATTTCAATAAGAAGTATCAAGATCATTTTAAAATACTATCGAAAAAAGCGATCGTTTTTCTTTTCGTTTCTATTTTCATCTTAAAACGATTGTTTTGTTTTGGGAAAAAAAACGATAGTTTTGAAAACGAACTACTCGTTGTGATCTTTCAAAAGACGAAAAACGGTCAATTTTGAAAACTATCGTTTTTTTAAACAAAATTAATTTCAATTTTTTTCAGAAAGAAAAGGTGATAAATGTTTTCTTAAATGTTTTTTATCGAAACAAATAACCTAGATGTTGTCTGACCTCGGATATACCGACCTTTCTCTGTAACGATCGTAAACAAAGGGTTGTCGTTAAAGGTAGTGTTCGCGAAAAATGAAAGGGGGTATAGGCTTGATGCGATAAAAAAGCGCTTTTGATCGCTTCTAATCTTACTTCTATCTGTTGCGTCTATAAGGAGAAAATTGTTAAAAACCACTAATACCGAAGAACGTAGTATCCATATAAATTCAGAAAGATGCAACATACGACCGTAAAAAAATCTATTTAATTTCAAACAAATCATTCAGACATTACACCCTATGGTCATCGATTATCTTTCGCCACATTTGTATATAGTTGATTTTTCATAATATGTTTTAATTGTTATGATCTGAGAGTTACTTATAAATACATTTATTCCTGTTTCGAGGATTTTTGGTAATGAAGACGACAGGAATGTTCGAAAACAAGTTGGAAGCTAAATGTTATTTTTAAAAATAAAATCAAAACATATTATGAAAAATTAACTATATACAAATGTGGCGAAAGATAATCGATGACCATAGGGTGTAATATCTGAATGATTTGTTTGAAATTAAATAGATTTTCTTACGGTCTAAGTCGTATGTTGCATCTTTCTGAATTTATATGGATACTACGTTCTTCGGTATTATCGTTTTGAACAATTTTCTCCTTATAGAGTAGCAACAGATAGAAGTAAGATTAGTAGCGATCAAAAGCGCTTTTTTATCGCATTAAGCCTATACCCCCTTTCATTTTTCGCGAACACTCCCTTTAAGGGTTGTTAATGAAGGGTTGTTTTCAAAAACGATTGTTTCGTTTTTCGTTTTTTTCTTTATCGTTTTCAAAACAAAATGATCGTTTTTCAAAAGAGTGTAAACAATCCATCCCTAATGGGCCCTACTCACATATCTCTCATTTGTTCCGCCTTGTCTCATGATCTGAATTGAAATTTAAAACTAAAAATTGTTTTCAAGTTCCAGTTGGGAACTTTTGATTGGACTAAACTTAATTCTCTTCGCGGAAAGATTAAGAAAATACATTTTAAAAATTCTGCCTATTTATTAGTTTTCACAGTGCTATTTTAGTTTTAACAATTCTTTTTCGTTTTCCTTGTTTCTTATATAGATGGGCATCAACTTTATAAAAGAAAAAACATTTCTGCGAACGAAAAAAAAATTTCATGAAAAATTATCTCGTTCAGAAAAAATTAATTGAATTAAGGATTTTTTGAACAAACTTTAAAAAATGATAGTTTTTTACTTTTAAAAAAATTATAATTTTTTTACTGTACGAAAAATTTTATTGAACGAATAATTTTACTGGACGAAAAATTTTACTGGAGGATCGTTCAGCAAGAAAAAGAACAAAATAAATGGAAAATGAACGATAATTTTGAGAACTAACAAAAACAATTTTTGAACAATTGAAGAATTAAACCAACAATAAATGAACGAAATGAAAAAAGTAGAACTTGCCATCTCTAGTTAGATAAATATTTCCCCAGAAGTTTGTGATTTGATTTGCTGGACTGTTTAGTGGTTGAAGAAGTTGAATGGTGAAACTTTTTGTCCAAGGTCTATAAATATCATTACTTAATTCTTATCCAAGGTGTGTATACTTTAGGTGATGGTAAATGGGATATATTTCTTGAGGACATAATAAAACGTAGAACAAACAAAAGGTAGAACGATCAAAAGGTAGAATTACAAAAGGTAGAACGTACAAAAGGTAGAATTTTCCAAATTAAATTTTTTTTAAATGTCAAAAAAAGTCAAAAAATAATGTTTCTTATTTATTAGGATTAATTTTTATTTTACAAATGTACATGATTTTAGTCCACGCCAATAATTGTGGCAAGCTGTTTCATATAGTCTGGTGCAGGAATATTATTATACATTTCAGTCATGTTTTTAATCCTAGTACGTGTATCTCTCTGTTTTTGTTTGCGAGCGTTCTCAGTGCTGTTTGCACCACTGGCTGAACTCTGTTCCATTCTTAATTTTCTCAAAATTATATTCATATTTCTGGTCGTCAATCAATGTTCTTTTCTTCTTTGATTCACCCATAGTTGACCAACCTCTCCATGCTGAATTCAACCGAGAAATGCAGTTTTGTGAATTTCTTTTTTAAAAATTCGCGGATTTTCTTGTAAAAATTAGAAACTTTTCTTCTTTCTCAAAAAAAAAAAAAATTCTAGCATTTGAACGTTCTACCTTTTGTAATTCTACCTTTTGAACGTTCTACCTTTTGTTTATTCTACCTTTTGATCGTTCTACCTTTTGATTGTTCTACCTTTTGTCATTCTACCTTTTGTCATTCTACCTTTTGTAATTCTACCTTTTGTACGTGAGCCAAAATTCAAGTGGCATTTATAGCAATGCCCGATTTACAACAGAACCCTTAACACTTTTATCTGATTGAGATAAGATGTCAATATTTATTATTGTGGGTTCTCTACAAAAGTGACTCAGGAAAACATATAGGAATTATTGGAATCAACTACTTTTAAACGTAGAAAAAAAAGCCAATACCCTACTCATTATTGATCAGACAAAGCTTTTAAGGGTTCTGTTGTGAATCCATCTTTGCACTTACAGTCCCAGTCTTAAAGGCTGATTATATTTAAAATTTTTTATTGAAATCTGATAAAAAAAACTTTATGTAAATATATCTTTATTATAGATTGTAGATTAAAATAGTTTTTGTTTATTTTAATCAAATTCCGAAAACTTGATAGCATCATCAGCTCCTGACCTTACAGCAATAGTTTCAACATCTGACCCATACCCTGAACCTGAACCATCATCACAAACCTTCTTAGGAACCTGTTTACTAATCCTGTTAGGAACCTTCTTATGTACTGTATTACAATCCTGTTTAGGAACTTGTTTACATTCTTGATAAGGTTCATTACTGCACTGCTGTTCAGAAATGGTTCTACATTGCTGTTTGGGAACCTGAATACACTTTTGTTCTGGAACCTGGTTACATACTGGATAGGGAACCTGTCTCTCCTTCTGTCTGGGAACCTCCTGACAATTATCATAAGGATTAGATTTACAGGTTCCAGGTATAGGAGCCCAGACTTTAGCATAACCTTCTCCTTCCCATTGATATTCACAGTCTTCTTTATATTCTGTATTACATTCTGTTTCAGTGTATGCTTCATATTCTGTTCTATACTCTTGTGTACATACATTGTTGTACACTGTACTGCACTGTGGTTCTTGTACAGTTACACATTCTTGTCTTGGTACTGCAACACAGTTTTTCTTGTACAATGTTTCACAGGCGTTGACATAAATAGTATTACATTGTTGCTCTTCAGTTTCTGTGTATTCTGTATCCCATATTGTTGTGTACTCTGTTCTACATGAGGTAGACTGTACTGCACTTGGCGTACGCTGGGGTTGTTTCTGTACACCTACTCCTCCACCACCGTACTGCGGAGCACCCAGTGTACTGCACACAGATAAAAGTAAACAAAACAACAACATTATTAAAGTTTTTTCAAGCTCAAGCAGTGGTTGAATTGAAAGCCAAGAATGAACTAAAGATTTCTAGGCCTGCTGCCTGTATTTATAGGCCTGACTGATAACTGCCTGAGTGGGTTTTCAACCAGATTTTCCTGCGTTATGAATATTCCCAGCTCTTTTCAGGCAAACCTTGGTAGAAGAAATCCCGTCTATCCACTTAAAGGGACTGTAAGCGTAATTTTATGTGACCCGGTCCATGCAAACATATATAGCAATTCCAGCTTTACAACGTTATAACCCTTGAAACCTTAATTTGATGAATGACGTCGTTCTTCTCACTCTTAGTGTTTATTTATAAAGATAGTTACACTCCTATTTAATCTCGAATAAATGAGACATCCATGTTTTCTCTCTGGCTAAAAATTGATTATTTTCGAATGTGATTAATCTTTGAAATTGGCTCGTGGATTTATGCAGCAATGGAGACAATAAATGAATTATTGCCAGAATTTCAAAACATCTTACTCATTATTACTAAGATAAAGTAAAAAGGGTAATGGTGTGAATTGGATTTGTCAGTATAAATAAAGGCTACCCCCTATCCCCCCCCCCTCCTTCTAATATGACTTGTGTAGATTGTAAATTGTATGATTTATCTTATAAAAGATATTTCCCCCTTCCTATACAGGTCAGCAGGGACTTGGTGCGGGGATTTTGCGGTAAAACTTGGAATAAACTTGGAGAATTATGCGGAGGGGGAAAGTGGTGGTGGGTTGGGGTGGGGGGAGAGATGGGAGGGGGGAAGGAGGTATAGTGAGTATGGCTTATTGTAAAGGATAAAAGGCACAAAGGTAAGAATATCATATATGAGGAAAGATTAAGTTTCCCTAAGTTAGAATTTTTATGGAACTGTTATTTACTTTATAAGTCATGATCTCTTCATTATTCAATTCAATTCAATTCAAATTACATATTTCTGAAGGAAACATTAGCATAACAGTTTTAATGATAACATATATAACATCATATAATTGCTCCTTCAGCAGGAGAGCTCAATAGCTCGGAGCTGTTTTTGCTGAACCCCCCTGTATCTAAATAAACTCTAAAACCATTGAATTGGCAACACTATGGGGACGGAAGGGTTCAAGTACACAATGCGGATCAGCACGGCAGAGGCGACCAGGCAGATAGATATATATATATATATATAGATGTGCTATAAAGTAATGATCGTTTCTTAAACTTTAAATTAGCTGTATATTAGCAGGTGTTATAAAGTTTCAATAGTTTCCGGGGCGCAATTCAAAGTTATGATCTTTGGTTTCCCTTAATTTTAGTTTAAAATTTATTTTATTTCAAAAGTAGATATAATGTACAGTGAAACCCTTAATAACGAATACATCGGAAGAATTTATCAAATGTCGTCTTGACAATTTTTCAATGGGTTTTATACTATATTTCGTAAATTTCAGTATTTGCGAAAATAAATAAATAGCCATGAATATGCGGGAACAGTTTTAAAGAGATCCATATAATCATTTAATTAAAAAACTAAATATCTGCAACATTCCATTATCAGAAAGTGAAGAATACGACATTTGATGAATTCTTTCGATGTATTCGTTATTAAGGGTTTCACTGTATGTAAAATCCCAAAAGTGACGAACAGGAAAACGTTTTTGACATTAATTAGCGTTGTATTTTCTAAATTCAATGCTCATAATAAAGTTAATTCTGTTAAAGTATATTTCGTTTAAACAGTAGAAGACTGTTTTGATACTTTGTATAACGTTGTATAATGATATCTGCAAGATGAATAGAGAAGACAAACAACTAAGTGTTCCATATAATTCCATTCTGATCCAAAATAGGATCGTGGTTAAAAGCACATTTAGGGGCATAAAAATACACTTTGTGTTTCATTGTGAACTTTTATGTGCATGTGCTGCACTTTATTTGTATACAGCAATTACCCATTTACTATGTACAGGGGTTACCCACAAAGGATGAGATTATAAAAGACGACCTGAATCTTTTAAAATATAACACTTACAAGGTTAATTAGTTTTTGAATGGCTTAGTTAATGATTTGCTAAGGAATTTACAATTAAGCAGGGAATTATGAATGAAAGGAAACAGACAGTATTAATTCCCTACAGTCGTCTTTGAAGTGCTAGCCCTGTACAAGTCAACAGTAAAGCTATCAAAACATAAAGAAAAAATGTATAACTTTAGCAGACGAAGCAACTACGGAACACAGCTATCATTCCTAGTAGGCTTCACTATACAAAATCAAACAATCATTTAAACAAAACCAAAATCGTCACCTAATTCCCATGTTTATTGGGACACCCTCTATAGGTTAGATTTGTCGCATGAAGAAACTTGAAATTGATCAAACAAATCCATTTTAACAAGTAAATTAAAAGCTATAGCTTGTATTGAACTTTTTATAACTTGTCGCGCAAAAATCTGCCAGAAATTGTAAAAGAAAACTTTTATTTATACTGTGTAAAATGACGCATCATAAAATACAAAGTTTGCATGTTAATTTTTTGGCACCAATATTGGAGAATTTTTTGTTTGTAACAGTTTTCAACACGAAACCCTGTATAAATAGAAATAAAATTCAGTTTTCCTTCTTTCAACATGCTTTTCATTTTCCTCAAAACATTAATGTTACTTTACATTTGTAACTTTTGAAAAAGTTTCGCAATTTTTCGCGAAATTGTCGCATATTTGTTATTTTTCCTCAAAATTTCGCATCCTTTCGCAAAAGAATAAGTAATTTCGCAAAAAAAAAAAGAAATTTCGCGAAAATTCAGCGAAGCACGAAAGAAAATTTACATTTTTTCGCAAAAGTTTTCTTTTGCTAAAAACCTTAGTGACCTCCCATATATGATTTAAATAGTTAATATGAGCAAAAAACACAGCAATTGTCTTTCTCTACAACCACGAAAATGCTCACTTACCCATACCATAGTTTTCTGGAACTCACTGTATAAAAACATCTGAAGATATGCTCAGTTCAGGACAGTTGAGTAGTAAACATCTCTCTGTAAGAGTGTTTTAGGCAGTTTACACACTGCTTTCTCAATTCAAGGCTTTCACACAACTTTAAAGTACATTCATAGAATTCTGGAAGATTCTATATATAATCTAGCTTTCGCCAATCTTGTGGCGAAAATGGGGCCAAAACCCAAAAAATCCTTGGATAATTCTTTAAATACTTCCCTGGAGGAAATGGATAGTGAGACCACTGTAAAGGAACAAGCCAGTCATCAAGGCTTTCTTTATAAAGATACAAGATCTGGGAAAATGATTCTAGTTGATTGAAGGATTCGATGATTACGTAATAACTGAAATGATAAATATGTTATGTAGTGAGTAAAAATCATTGTTTTCTATTTGTGCATAATTTTGCATATTTTTTTCTCTTTTCTTTTGGAAACCTGTGTTTTCAAAAAAAAAAAAAAAAATTTATTTAAACAAATTTTAACTACACCATTTATATATGTATTTATATCTTTGTGTGTGAATAAATCTTTATAATATAATAATATCATGTGTTTTCTTTACTAAAATCTTGATGAATTCATATTTATCTTGTGTTAAAGATTTCAATTCAAAGTCAATATTTAAGATTTTAAATCCAAATTTCAGAGTCACGATTATTAAGTCATTTCCAATATTTACAGGTTTTCGTTCATAAAAAATACTATAATTTGGTTTTCACAGTGCTATACAGTTTTTGGACAGCAATTATTTTAGAAAAAATAAATTTAAAATTGGTTATAAGATAAGATAAGATATATTCTATTTCTTAAAATACACTAAAACTTATAATGTTACAGGCCAAAAATGTGCAAGTATTTAAATGTTGTTACAATATTTATGTATATTAATATTTTATGAAACTTGTGTGTACTTTATTATTCTTCCTAACTTCATCTTGAATTTCATAATGAACTTGCTATAAAGTAATCATCGTGCTATGAAGTTAAATTAGCTGTACATTACAGCACGAGTGCTATAAAGTTAAATTAGTTGTACATTACAGCACGAGTGCTATAAAGTTAAATTAGCTCTACATTATAGCACATGTTCTATAAAGGTTTGATTGATAAAGTTTTTGGAATTTTATTTTCTCTATATATTGAAGGTTCTCGCCTTCTCGATAAAGAGAAAATTTCTGTCCAAAAACTTTAAGCACTGCGAACCAAAATAACTGTGTATAGTTAAAAACGTTTACAATATGATGAATATTACTAGGTTTTCAAAGTTTATTGTAAGTTAGGGATTACTAGTTAAATTCAGAGAGACCGAGGTGCAGCATAACAAAATAATTGATTTTTCAGTTTTTAAGTTTAGTACGTGCAGCAAAATAAGATTAAACATGCACAATCATCTACCAATATTTATATTAATTTTGCAAGAATAACAAGAAGGTTTATTGCAGACGTCAGCTAACATTTTGCATAAAATTTTTTTAAATATGCCTAACTTCTTTTTATATCAAGTGGCAGGTTATTCCATATCTTCCACATCTTAAGACGAGCATATTATGGAAGATATACTAACGAGCCTGTATTCTGAATGTCAATTTGATAGTTAAGAGATCTCTCAAAATGTATAGCTCGACGGAACACACTTTATAGCACTTCTATAATGAAATTCATCCGAGCATGAATGATAAAGTGCACAATATATGGATAACCAGAAAACAATAAAATATGAAGATGGCATTGTAGAAATACTTAAATAAGCAATTTGTTTTACTAGACACTTCTTTAATCGCTAATTCTAACTTGATTCTTACTGTGTTCCAATTTAAAGATTTTCTTGTTAAATTAATGCAGTTCACATATTTTTTACTTTTCACATCAAAATTTTGAAATTGAATAAGTTCATGGTTCAGTTTTAGGTTTTAAACTATAGCCAAATGAATTTTGTAAGATTTATTAGGTGTAACTAAAAGATATAAATATAAAAATGTATTCTGAATTCTGTCTTTTTCATATTTTCTAATTGTTATAAACATAATAAATACTCGAAGCCTAATCAATCATTTCATTTAAATAAATTTTCATATTTCTCCAATTTTAAATCGAATACAAAATATTGAACGAGACAAAATTTCAATTCCGCGCTCCCCGAGTCACTTGTTGTTGTTCAAAGTTGAGTTGTTTCGGTTTCCAACTGGGGGGAACTTTCTGTGCAGTTGCCAGGCCTCTCATCTCCATGGAAACAGCTGTAGCGGTGCAAAAGCTCATTAGAGATGGCCATAATTTTGTTTTTAATCATTTGCCCTGCACTAAGAACTGCGGTTCATTTGAAGAGCTAGCCCGACATTTAGACTGCTAGATAAAGTTGTGTACAGTATGTAAACACCCTGTAATGGTAAAACGGGATTGTACTCCAAATAGTTGAACCCGGTAGACAAAGTTAAACCACTTCTCTTCAGCTTGAACGCACAAGAGAATTGGTTCAACTATCATGGTCTATTTATCCTTGTTATAACTAAATAATAATCATATTTATTTACAAGGCAAAAAGGCATCACGTTTATCATTTTCTTATTTTTTAACAGGCTCTATGAGATGTTACTCATATTTCAATTTGTTTCTCTTTAAATGTACTTTTTCTAAATGTTGTAAAACTCTGTATTAACCAACATTATTTATCATATCAATTTAACCATTTGTTTGTAATCTTTTATTTTGGCCTCATATTCAATATTTATTATCATTTTTAATTAATATCAGTGTTAGAATTTTTAATTTTATTGTTGGCTGAATCAATTCTATCATTTACTAAATCAATTCTATCGTTAAATAAATCAATTCTATTGTTAACTAAATCAATTCTATCGTTAACTAAATCAATTCTATCGTTAGCTGAATTAATTCTATCATTAGCTGAATCCATTCTATCATTAACTACATTAATTCTATTGTTAGCTAAATCAATTATATCATTTGCTAAATCAATTCTATCATTAACTGAATCAATTCTATTGTTAGCTAAATCAATTCTATCATTAGCTGAATCAATTCTATCGTTAGCTGAATTAGTTCTATCGTTAGCTGAATCAATTCTATCCTTAGCTGAAGCAATTCTAACGTTAGCTGAATCAATTCTATCGTTAGCTGATTCAATTCTATCGTTAGCTGAATCATTGCTTGTTTTCCTACTCATTTCTTTTTACCTTCTTTTCAACAAAATTGTTTGTTCAGTATATTGTATATTTCATACTTCATGAAAAATTTTCTTCGTTTTTAAATATTTGGTTCGTTATTGAACCGATGCCCATCTATAGAGCTCAATTCCAAACTAATATTCCATCAGAGGAATCCTTCAACCATCCAAACAGATGATCTCGACCCTAGGAGTACACTCTTCTGAAGAGATCATTGATAGGATGGTAATTTATTAATTAATGTGCCGTGGACCCCCCACCCCTTCTGTAAAATACACCCTTCTGTGGCTATATATCTTTCCTACCCTTACCTAACATCAAATAGAATAATCATGGAAGGTTCTCCTTTTTCTGAAGCAAAAAGTTCTACAAGAGAATGTCCCGTAAATTTTACAATTTTTTCTTAAAAAAATAAACTCATTGTACTCAAAGATTCTTTACCAAGAAATTTTGTTAGAAATGTTTTTGCTATAACCCTGTTCATAATGATAATGAAAAATTGAGCATTCCCTAAATAGGAAATAGTATATGCAGTCTGCAATGACTTGTGCTGTACACATTTTGGCGTACACAATTAGTAATTTTGTTGTGCTTTCTCTTATGATAAGGAAGGCAAAATATATTCGAATTTTCGTTCTTATGTACACTAATTTACTATTTTGTTTTCAGATAAGGCTGCTGTGCTACAGATTTGGCTGCCCTGCCACAGATTTGGCTGCCGTGCCCCAGATTTGGCCAACGTGGCTCAAATTTACCTACTATGCCACAGATTTGGCCACCGTGCCACATAACTGGCCGCCATGCCACTTATATGGCCGCCATGCCACAGATATGCCTGCTGTGTCACAGATTTGGCTGTTGTAGTTTTAGACCAAAATTGCCTGTTACATGAAATTAATAATCTATAACTTAATTTTAAGTTTTTAAAAGTGTACATACATTATTATGATATATTATAAACTAGCTGGAGTTGCCCGTGAAATTAAAAGAAATTTTGAATAAAAAATTGATTTATTTCAAAATTGATTGAAAAAAATCAAAATTTGTTAGCCTATTGTTACCCTCAGGGTACCCAAGGGTTCCCTACAAAGTATTCAGCCAATTTGGTCCAGCTGTTTGGCCAACTATAACTAACATTTAAATATATAAATATATAGATATATATGAGCCAAGATCTTTATTACATACTAGCTGAAGGGCCCGGCGTTGCCCGTGAAATAAAAGAAAAAAAATTGAATTTTTTTTTGCCTATAACACCCACTGGCCACCCATGAATGTCCACAAAAAATTTCAGCCCAATCGGTCCAGCCGTTTGGCCGGCTATTCACAACATATAAATATATATATATATGAATGTCTTGTTCAATTTCTTAAACGAAACTCAAACTAATATTTAAACGATTTATAAGATTTTCAATGCATTTTACCTCTGTAAGCATGTTAAATTGCGTTTCAGTTTGATGTTGAGCTAGAAACTTTTGTGTTTTTTATCTGACAATGCCAGAGAAAGGTAAACTCTTTTATTCATCTCAACATTTTGTTAATCTACAGATTAATTTAATCTATATTCAATATCTAGTGTAATCATACCCAGCAGGAAAATTGAAATAAAGAGATTAAGCACTGATCCTCAAATCAAAAGGGGATGCAGTGGATATTGAGTAGGGTTTCCAACTCAAGTGGATTTTACTTGCGCGCAATTGCAGACCATGTGATTTCGGCGCAATTCCGCACAGTTGCAGGCAATTCTGCGCAACGGAAACCCTAATATTGAGATAACCCGTTCAAGATTATAGGTAGTAGGTACCCAATACAAAAGTTCACTACTCTGCAAAAGAATCCATTGATAAATGGCAAAAACCATTAATTTTTAAATCGTTAACGAAACGGATTAGCCGTTTTTGAATAAAAAACTAAAGGTTGAAAAGGAAACTAATGGTTTTTTAAAATACGGCAACTTTTATTCGGGTAAAATTGCATGAATATTGTGACGTAAATCCAATTCGATTAATTGTTAACAAATTTTTTATGTAAATTTTGGAGTCTTGGCAAACCATTAACACCTGCAGTAATGCTACAAAAACCAGTAATGGCTTGCATAATTTTTTTTTGTGCTTTTCGCAATTTCTTAACATCTAATGCCATTAATTACAAAAAACCACATTTAGCGCCGAAATATCTTCCGTAACAGTGTTCATAAAATTTAGATTGCTAACTTACAGTAACTTTTTAAAACAAAACGGAAAATACTGTTAACGAAACGAACATTCTGTTCTAACCTTTAAAACTGTAACGGTTACTTAAAATTTTTATTTTAACAGTTGGAACTAACCGTTAACACAACAGCTAGAAAAAGTTGGAAGCTAAGCCGGATTTCATCCAACAAATAAAGTTCTGATCTCTAATCTCTTTGTATTCTCCATTTTGTTTTCTCCTAGGAGTTAAACCTGGACCTGGATACACAATATATATTTAATATAATTAAACAATTTCAAGTATTCAAGTTCATCAATATATTTCACCGAGGTTCTTAATTTTAAGATTAATTTGATGAATCATTTTTAAGATTAGCTCGTTACATTAAATAAAATATTAATTTGTTAAATCAATATAAGATTAATTTGGAGTTAAACAAAAAAGTTTCTAGTTCAGCAAACGAAAACTTTTGCAAAATAAAAATCAAAAATTTTCATTCATATTTGCAAACCTTTTCGTGAAATGCGAAATAAGAAAACGATGCAAAATTTCGCAAAAAAATGTTATCGAAAAATTTCGCGGAAACCCTAACTTTTGTAGCTGCAACAATTAATTGCTTAAAAATCTTTTGGAATTCTCTGCTCCGAGAGTTCAACATTAGAAGTTTTAATTTTATTAATTTCTCTTCAGTATTGCAAAATTTTTACATTTAGTTTTCCCAAAAAATTTTGTATTTTTTTTTTCACGAAACAGATTTAACGGAGCTTTCGTATTTTTCGCGAGCTAACGAAATGCAAAAAAATGCAAAATTTACGGCGTAAACTTTTTCACTTTTCGCTGGAAACCCTACTCTAGAGTTGTTTTATGTAATTGGGAAAATTACCACAAAGGCGGTAAAAAACATCCACCCAACCATGTTTTTAATTAAAATAAATAAAATCTAAAGATTTATAATAAATAACTAAGAAAACAAACTATTTTCTTAGCATATCTAGACCTATTAGAAAAGTAATGGAAACTTCTTTGTATAAAATTGAGATTAACGAAAGATGTTAAATTTTCTAATTGACAGAGAAATTTATCCCTACTCTTAATTTTACTTTTACAATATGATTTAAAATCTAAGTCTAGTTCTGGTCCAGATTGCTTATCTTCTAAGCTTTTAAAGGAAATAATATTAGATATAGCTAAACCCCTGAGTCACGTATTTAATCTTTCATTTAAAACGGGTGTTATCCCAGAGCCCGAAATTTAAAAGAGTATCGTTAAACGAAACTCCCGAGTTTCCTTTTTGGGGTCTTGGCAATTGAGTAGATTTTGATTTAAGAAATTTAAAAAAATTAAGAATATGAAGAAACTTAATAAAATAATATTTCACAACAAAAACATTGATATCCACAAAACTGCCTAACCCCATTCTTGAAACCCGGGTTTCAAAACTGGTTTTCATAACGATACCCTGTCTTAAGTTTTGGGCTCTGTGGAACTTAAAACAGCTAAGGTTATACCAATCTTCAAATCAGGCGACCACCATAATTTTAACAATTATCGACCAATATCTTTATTATCAACCTTTAGCAAATTATTAGAAAAGATTGCTTCCTCCCAAATGATTAAATACATGAATAAGTTTAATCTGTTATATAAACATCAGTACGGGTTCAGAAAAGGTCACAATACAACCCATTCTGTCATGCACTTTCTGGATAAAATATACACTGCTCTAAATAAACCTGTTCCTGAATACACCCTTGGTATTTTTATTGATTTAAAGAAAGCTTTTGATACCTGTGATCATAATAGAATCTTAAGCAAGCTATTGCACTTTGGATTTCGAGGGGTCGCAAACAATTGGTTTAAAAATTATCTTCAAAATAGAAAACAGTTTCGGTAATAAATGTTGTTAGGTCGACCCTTGACGACATTCTTACAGGAGTTCCACAGGGTTCTGTGTTAGGACCCTTACTTTTCTTGATTCTAATCAATGATCTTCCAAATGCTTCCAGCATTATATTAAGTATTCTGTTTGCAGATGATACAACCCTGCAATTATCTTCAAATAGTTTAGAGGTTCTATATTCAACTGCAAAC